>NC_090649.1:451970219-452270219 GCF_040937935.1 Hyperolius riggenbachi | reverse complement strand
TTAGATAGGTGCCCTGCAGTATAGATTAGATAGGTGCCCTGCAGTATAGATTAGATAGGTGCCCTGCAGTATAGATTAGATAGGTGCCCTGCAGTATAGATTAGATAGGTGCCTGCAGTATAGATTAGATAGGTGCCTGCAGTATAGATTAGATAGGTGCCCCGCAGTATAGATTAGATAGGTGCCTAACAGTATAGATTAGATAGGTGCCCCGCAGTATAGATTAGATAGGTGCCTGCAGTATAGATTAGATAGGTGCCCCACAGTATAGATTAGATAGGTGCCCCGCAGTATAGATTAGATAGGTGCCAGCCTGCAGTACATGTTAGATGGGAAGGTGGCTGCAGCGGTGGGGAGAGCAGGCAAAGTAGTTAAAAACTCACGTTTCTTCCTCCGATGCTCACAGCTTCCATCTCTTTCCTGTCCCGGCATCTGTGTATTGATAACAGCGCCCCCTGGGATGACGTAACCGCATGTCACTATAGGGGAGCTGTTACCAATACACAGATGCCGGGACAGGAAAGAGATGGCATCGGAGGAAGAAACGTGAGTTTTTAACTACTTTGTGTAACGATCGGTGTCAGCACACAGTGAGAATCTGATTATTGGTGATCTGCAGTATCACCAAGAATACAGATATATACCTGATTATTGATGATCTGCAGAATCACTGATAATCCAAGTATAACTAACCTCTTGACACCTATATAGTGTGAGTGTTTTGGTGCAACAGTAATTACTTTGAGTAAGACCACCCGAGGCAAGGTACAGAGACAGAAGGCTGATTCGGTATCCAAAGGCAGGCAGGGTTGGCAACAGATAACCAGATATGCGTAGGTACCGAATCAGAAAGCAGAGGGATAGTCAGAAGAGCAGTAGGTCATAACAGATATCAAATAATGCCTAGTCTTGGGTGTGAGGTCCGTGGTCTCGACACCCTGGAACTAGTCTGGAGTATAACAGAATGATAACACAAAGTCCCTAATCTTGGGTGGACGCCCTGAAGAAGGTAGGCGGATCCTACCAAAACGCGTTGGCTATTGGCACAAAGTGTGGTGACGTCACCCCCCGGACTCTGCGTGCTGTTACGCTTGCCGAAGCGGAAGTCCGTGTGTAGCCTAGAACGGAGCGATCCTGCAGCGAGTTGCCGGCCGGGACTCAAGCGGATCTTGGAAGTGGAAACATCTGAGGACGTGTGAACCCTTCTCCGTCCCCCTTCTCTTGTGAAAGGAGTAAGCAATCGATACTAACCAGTGTGGGAACTGTAAGTTAGCTGCTGTGGCAGCAGAAGAATCTATATTTACAAATTCACGAGGAGGAACCTGTTTTTATTTACAATGAACATGGAAACACTATTTTTGCATATGATCTGAACTAAAAGCAGTACATTTATTTTTAATACTTTTGAGAAAACATTTACAGTGATTGGAGCAGAAACAGTTTTGAGTAATAAGCACGTGCAGGGATTTTTTATGCATGCATATGGTTTTTTGCTGGTTGAGGAATCCAGGCAGGCGTTCCTGGGACTATTTTGACGCGTCCGGGTTTTTCTGCTGGAACAAGGCTAGTTCTACTATATGTGTGGTTTTACTTGATTGTGAGTTTTATTATGTTTCCTGTTCAATTCAGAGAGTGCTTTGTCGCTCATACTTCTTGGGGGACAAGGTCTCATGCTAAAGTGGGAGGACATTGTTGTTTCAAATCTCTCACCAAAGGGTGAGGATCCTGATGGTGAATTTTATAGTGGTAATTTATGGTGGTGGCTTGAGTCATGCGACCAAGCACTTGGTGTGAAGTTTATCATTGGTTGATATTGGTTTCTTATATTCTGGCTCCTGTTTTGTAAAACCCCAATAAACAAAGGGCTGTAGCCTAATGGTCAATAAGTTGGTGGGTGTCTTTAATAATGGCATAAGTTAAAGTGGAACATTAACCAAGGATTAAACTTCAACCAAATCAGTAGCTGATACCCCCTTTCCCACAAGAAATCTTTACCTTTACTCAAGTAGATCATCAGGGTGGTCTGTGTGGCTGATATTGTGGTGAAACCCCTCCCACAGTGTGATGTCATGACCATGGTCCTGACAGTTTGCTGTCTGTGAACCTCGCTGCATTGTGGGAAATAACAGCTTTTTCCAAATGCCAAGCAAGCAATATCTCCCTCTGTGCATAGAACTCTCAGTAACAAACATTCCCTACTGATCACCTGGTAGGACTAAAGATGTCACCACCAGTGATACATCTCAGAATGTAAATCAGGGAGAGGAAAGCTTTTACAAGGGGAAAATACTGACTACATAATCTATAAACGAGTATTTGTAAAAAATTAGCAATTTTATTAACCCATTCGCGTTCCGTCGTTTTCACTTGAGAAATGTTCACCTCCCATTCATTAGCCTATAACTTTATCACTACTTATCACAATGAACTGATCTATATCTTGTTTTTTCCGCCACCAATTAGGCTTTCTTTGGGGAGTACATTTTGCTAAGAGCCACTTTACTGTAAATGTATTTTAACAGGAAGAATAAGAAAAAACGGAAAAAAATCATTATTTCTCAGTTTTCAGCCATTATAGTTTTAAAATAATACATGCCTTCATAATTAAAACTCACGTATTGTATTTGCCCATATGTCCCAGTTATTACACCGTTAAAATGATGTCCCTATCACAATGTATGGCGACAATACTTTATTTGGAAATAAAGGTGCATTTTTTCTGTTTTGCATCTATCACTATTTACAAGTTTAAAATAAAAAAAATATAGAAGTATTTCATCTATACATTTATATTTAAAAAGTTTAGACCCTTATGTAAATATTTACATGTTTGTTTGTTTTATTGTAATGTTTTTGTTTTTTTTTAATATTAAACATTTTATTTGGGTAGTTTTGGGAGGGTGGGATGTAACCATGTGATTTATAATGTAAATGTGTGTTTGAATTTTATTTTTTTTACTTTTATTTGTAGTTTTACTTTTTGTCGGCCATGAGTTTGTTTACATGACGTCACTCTAAGTGTAACACACGCTTAGAGCGACGTATGGTGTACGTTACAGCCAGAAAAAGCGAAGCTTCCGAGAGAAGCTGTCGCTTTTTCAGCGGGGGAGAGGAATCAGTGATCGGGCACCATAGCCCAATACACTGATTGCCTGGCTAACGAACTGCGGGCCGGGAGCGCGCGTGCACGCGCGCGATAGGCCGCGGGAGCTCGCGGTAGCGTGCATGGTTCCTGGACGTAGTTTCTACATCCAGGAACCAAAATAGGTTAATCATGTTATTTTCACTACAATTTCTGTACAAAGTGCTGTTATTTGTATTATGAAGTGTACACATACATTATAGGAATGTTCCCCTTGTCGTCTTATTGTGCTTTGTAAATCGCTGCGGAATATGTTGGCGCTATATAAATAACAGAATAATAATAATAATAGGAATGTCTGTCTTCCTGCTCCCCCCTCCCCAACACCTTGTTCATATATTCCCACTTTTCTCTCTGTTCTGACTCCTCTCGGTTTGTCTCCCCCTTCTGTCTTCCTCTCTCTATGCTTCCGCATCTCTCCACTGTGTTTCTCTCCCTTTCTCCCTCCCAAGTATGTCTCTGCCTCTTCACCTTTATTTATGCCCTCCTACAGGGCTGGTTCTAGGTGAAATGGGGCCCTGGGGCAGAAAAAAAAATAGGGGGCCCCCTAGATGACACTTGCTAACATTACAAAAAAAAGCCCCACAATCAACTAAACCCGTATCACCACCAAAGCCCCCCCCCCCCAACCCCCCCAGGCACCCCGTATTCCTGCCCCCCGCACATCCACATGTTATATATTAACTGGGTCTGGATTGCCTGACTGACTTACCCATTAATGTATGTCACTGTCAGTCAGGCTCCGCCGCTCTCCGGACAGTCCGCAGACTCCTCACGCTGATGCCGCCACCCGCCAGCCAGTCTGGTTGATGACGTCACGAAGGTCACGTGACGACGTCCTCTTCTCTTTCCTCGCAGGTATGGACGTCCATGCACTGACGTCCATGCCTGCGTCACTGTGTACATCCATCCAGGACCAGGGGGAGGTGGAGCCGGCAGCGAGAGTGAATGAAGAAGGCTCAGGAGGACGCCGGGCGGGTGGTATCCATGGAGAACCGACGCTGGAACTGGCGGTAGCGGTATGTATGTCTTCTTCCTCCCCACTCCCCAGCTCTGGCGGCTCAAATTTAACTTGCGGTCTCCGCACCGGCACCTGATTCACACACACCAGCAGGACAGAGTCAGCAGCCCAGGAGACACACAGGCAGCAGCACAGCAGACATACGTGTGTCCCAGGCTGTGCAGATTTTTTATGTTTTCTGCCAGCGGGGGCCTGGGGCCCCCCAGGCGGCCGGGGCCCTGGGGCAGCTGCCTTCCCTGCCTTAATTATAGCGCCGGCCCTGCCCTCCTACCTCCAAAAAAGGTGTCTCTTTTTCACCCATTTCCTGTGTAATCACCCCTCCCCCCCCCTACTTCTCTCTCTTTCTGTCTATCTTTCTCTTCTGTTTCTCTCTCTCTCTCTCTCTTTCTTGTCTTTCTGTGTTTCTCCCGCTTAGCCTGTAGCAGTGTTGAATTATGGGTTGTTCTGCGGCACAGAAACATAATATTCCATTTTCAAGGTTGAAGAATCCTTTATTTATTTTGCAGCACACTCTCTCTATCCCCCCTCGCTCTCTCTCTTCATACACACAAGTCATAAAACCCCAGGAAAATGTATGCTTCATATTTTTAGATTAGGGAACAAATAGATCACGCCATACGGACAGTGCTCTGCCTGGTAACCTACAAATCTCTCCCGGTAACTCTTCCTCGTCTGCATAGTGCGAGGAGGCTTATCTGACCCTGATGCTTCTATGTGCACCACTGAATGCTATTCAACCTTCTCCTGCTGTAGGTGGATAACGTGGGAAAACAAGACGTGATCAACACCCTAAAGTGAAAAGCACCAATGTATGAGTCTTGCTGGTCTTCTTAACATGGTTTCCCATTTCCAGACACTTGTCTTAGTAGGTAGGTATACTAGGTGACTGCTTGGAGTAGAGAGTGGGAGGGGACAAGGAGAAAAAGGTCCCACCAAATGCCCCTTCCCCCCTTCCCCCAGAGTAGGCAGCAAAGCATGCTGAAGGTGTTAACTCACCTGTTTGGTGGTCTCATAATTTGGTTGAAAAAAGACATTTGTCCATCAAGTCCAACCAGAAAAAATAATAATAATAAAAAAAACTAAATAAAAAACACCATCCTAAACCTGCACATATCCCAGTTGATCCAGGGGAAGGCAAAAAACCTTACAAGGCCTGGGTCAATTAGCCTTAAAAGGGAAAAATTCTTTCCCAGATGGCATTGGCAGTTAGATAAACCCCTGGATCAACTCTCCTGGGAATTACCTAGTATTATAGCCGTGGATGCCCCTACATGCAAGGAAAGTAATGTTGAGACAAAATTTTCGTAAATTTCGTGTTTCCTTAACCACTTGACGACCAGGGATTTTTCAGTGATCGGTGCTGTGTGGGCTCTGCAGCCCGCAGCACCGATCAGGAGTGCAGCAGGGCGATCAGACTACCCCCTTTTTTCCCCACTAGGGGGATGTCCTGCTGGGTGAGTCTGATCGCCGCCGGCTGCATTTGCTTAGCGGGGGCTCTTCATAGCCCCCCTCCGCAGCGTTCTCCTTCCTCTCGCTCGTTCCCTCCCTCTCCTTCCCCTCTGAGCGGCGCAGGACGGATATTCGCAGCAGCGCCGTATGATGTAAACAGTGGGGATTTCTTCCCCGCGTGTTTACATTTTGCCGGCGAGCCGCGATCGGCGGCTCTCCGGCTGTTCTCGGAGACACCCTCCGTGAACTGACATGGAAAGGCCGCTCCCATGGAAACCCTCAGACAACCAGTTTACGCCAATCGGCGTTAGCTGGTCGTCAAGAGGTTAATTACTGACACGAATTTTGCCGCTACGACATTGGGTTTTGGGCCTTGCAATATCTGATAATGCAAAGGTACCTGCAATTGCTGTCACTCTAAATGTATCAGGAGGCTCTGGACTGGAACACAATTTTGAGAACGGAACGAATTGCCGTGTTAAAAACGAAATTCTGATTTGTTTGTGTTACGGAAATGATCGTAATTACGACAAACGATCGTAATTACGAAATTCCCCATAAACGCAACATTTTGCGTAATTTTGTGAAATTTGCGAAATTTCGATTACGGACATAATCGTAATTTTGCATAATTTTAATTAGGTCATTACGCTCATCACTAAAGGAAAGCATCCAAGCCCTCTTTAAAGAGAAACTCCGACCAAGATTTGAACTTTATCCCAATCAGTAGCTGATACCCCCTTTTACATGAGAAATCTTTTCCTTTTCACAAATAGACCATCAGGGGGTGCTGTATGACTGATGTTGTGCTGAAACCCCTCCCACAAGAAGCTCTGAGTACCGAAGTACTTATGGCAGTTTCCTGTCTGTGAACCCTGTTGCATTGTGGTATATAGCTGTTTACAGCTGTTTCCAACTGCCAAAATAGCAAGCAGCAGCAGCTACATCACTTGCTAGCAGTAAAAATGTCACCATGTAATAAATGTCAGAATGTACATCAGGGATTTAAAAGATTTTACAATGGGCAAACACTGACTAAATCATTTATACATAATTATTGTAAAAATGAAGCACTTTTTTTATTACATTATTTTCACTGGAGTTCCTCTTTAAATGCAGATATAGAGTTAATTGCCATAACTACTTCCTGAGGTAAGATGTTCCATATATTAACCACTCTCACTGTGAAGGATCCCTTTCTAAATAGATTGCAAAACTGTTTTTACTCCACCCGCAAATCACGTCCCCTTGCATTTCCCCTTCACCTGTCTGGCAACTAGTAGCATGGTTATTTTCATGACCCACCCACCCAGAGATGATTTAAAGGATACCCAAAGTGACATGTGACATGATGAGATAGGCCTAGTGCACACCAGAGCGGTTCGGCTGCGTTTTGCGATCCGCTTGCGGCTGCGGATACGCTTGGGTAATGTATTTCAATAGGCTGGTGCACACCAGAGCGGGAGGCATTTTGCAGAAACGCATACTCCCGGGCTGCTGCAGATTTTGGATTGCGGATGCGTTTCTGCCTCAATGTTAAGTATAGGAAAAACGCAAACCGCTCTGAAAAACGTCTGTTCAGAGCGGTTTTGCCGGCGTTTTCGTTACAGAAGCTGTTCAGTAACAGCTTTACTGTAACTATATGAAATCTGCTAGCATTTTGCGGATCTGCTAGCGGTTTTTGGTGTGCACCAGGCCTCAGACATGGGTATGTATAGTGCCTAGCACACAAATAACTATGCTGTGTTCCTTTTTTTCTTTCTCTGTCTGAAAGTGTTAAATATCAGGTATGTAAGTGGCTGATTCAGTCCTGACTCAGACAGGAAGTGTCTAAAGTGTGACACTCACTGATAAGAAATTCCAACTATAAAACACTTTCCTTGCAGAAAATGGCTTATGGTGAGAGCAAGAAATAGATAAAAAGGAGAATTTCTTATCAGTGAGGGTCACACTGTAGTTACTTCCTGTCTGAGTCAGGACTGAGTCAGCCACTTACATACCTGATATTTAACTCTTTCATGCAGAGAAATAAAAAAGGAACACAGCATAGTTATTTGTGTACTAGGCACTGTACATACACATGTCTATCTCATCATGTCACATGTCACTTCGGGTATCCTTTAAGATGAAATCGGACCCAAAACCCAGTAGCTTTGGCTCCTCCTTATGATTTTTTGGCAATCTGAGATGGGGGGGGGGGGGGGGGGGAGGTCAGAGGAAGTGGCAACTGGTCCCCCTGGCACCCACTAGACCCCCCTTGTGTATGATCCTGCTTTGCTTCCTGCTTGTGATGTCAGAATCTCTTCTTTTAGGAAATGATTTCTAGTTTCACCCGTTCTAGGTTCACATGCGTAACAGGATTCTGCCCACATCCTATCATGATGACCATGCCCACTTTTTGTTGCAGAGTTACCCCGGGCCGTCAGTAGTACCTAGACGTATATCAGATCTTCTGGGATCTTAGCAACATCCTGGCCAGTGGCCTAACTAAGGAGCTGTGGGCCCCGATTCAAGTTTTACATGGGGCCCCCCAAGCACTCTATACATAACAATTGATATGGCGCTCCAGAACCTGCCAAGGAAGGATTTCCACAGTGTCTGAGGTGCAGGAAGGGGATGGGGAACAGTGTGTTAAGGATTACTACTATTTAAAGGTAAGGTTCAGGGAATAGCTAAAAAAAAAAAAAAATCCATTTCCACTTACCTGGGGCTTCCTCCAGCCCGTGGCAGGCAGGAGGTGCCCTCGGCGCCGCTCCGCAGGCTCCCGGTGGTCTCCGGTGGCCGACCCGACCTGGCCAGGCCGGCGGCCAGGTCGGGCCTCTTCTGCGCTCCATGGTGCGTTCCACGCCGGCGCGCTGACGTCATCGGACGTCCTCCGGGCTGTACTGCGCAGGCTCAGTAGTTCTGAGCCTGCGCAGTACAACCCGGAGGACGTCCGATGACGTCAGCGCGCCGGCGTGGAACGCACCATGGAGCGCAGAAGAGGCCCGACCTGGCCGCCGGCCTGGCCAGGTCGGGTCGGCCACCGGGAGCCTGCGGAGCGGCGCCGAGGGCACCTCCTGCCTGCCACGGGCTGGAGGAAGCCCCAGGTAAGTGGAAATGGATTTTTATTTTTTTTAGCTAGTCCCTGAACCTTCCCTTTAAAGCATCTATAGAAGTGATTATTACCAGCACAGGACCAATAGAGAGCTAATAGTGTGATAGATTGTTGGCCCCACGGGTCCTCTCTGGCCCAAGGGCTCTGATGCGGTCGCTACCTCTGCACCCCCTATTGCTACACCTCTGACCCTGGCAGAGATTAAGGGGATGGATTCTGTGCAGTCTCATGTACATGTGTAATTTTTAAATTAAGGCTGCTTACACACAGGGACATTACAGGCGCACGTTAGTGCGCCTGTAACGCTCCCCCAACGCACAGCAATGTAACACAAGTGGGCTGTTCACACAGCCCACGTTGCGTTACATGTAACGCTGCACGTTCTCCGCAAAGTGCAGCATGCTACGGCGTTGGAGCGGCTATAGCCGCGTTAGACTGTTTGCACATGCGCAGTGGGGGGTGGAGAGGAGGCGGGGAGAGCCAGCTACAGTAGCCGCGCACATGGCTATTTAATATTCACTGCACTGGCGGACGCTGATTGGCTGGCGGGACCACGTGATGCGGAGTGTCTCGCTCCGCATCACGTGGACCCGCTGGCCAATCAGCGCCACTCTGGGAGACATTATAGGAATCGAGCCGCCTAACGCGGCTCACTCTACCGTCGGCTCTTGCAGCACCATACGTTGTGTTAGGTGCACGTTATGCGACCTTAACGTAGCACCTAACGCAACGTCTTGGTGTGCAAGTAGCCTAAAGTTGTTTAAACAAGACAGATATAACACTTTTCTCTAATCCAGGGGTGGGCAAACTACAGTCATTTCATCCGGCCTGCCGATGCAGGGCCAGATTGTGTCTCTTCCCCCAGGAGGTGAACTAGCTTGCAGCATGCAACGGACACCACGCCAGTTCACTGGCCGCAGCTCACTTCTTGCAGGCTACAGGAGTCTACTGTCTTTGCGTTACACTGTTACATTACAGTTAGCCCAACCCACATCCTGTTGTGGCCACACCCATTTTTTTTTTTACTGTACTTGCTCCTATTCTGGTCTGGCCCCTCGGTCAAACTTGAGAACTCCTTGTGGCCCAAAAAGTTTGCCCACTCCTGCTCAGGACCAAGCGTTGCATCCACCCTGCTCTAACCTCATCTAATTATTTGCGAGAAGTGAAGGCAGAAATTGGTGTTGCCTATTGGGCTCTGTGGAAAGCAACACTTGTTTATATGACCAGAGATACACATGCAGCATGCAAAGTCAGTCTCTACCAGTAACGCCACACTGGTTGGTGTAAATGTCACATTCTGGAGTAAATGAAGTAATAATCCGTACATTAGAGGGACCGCGCTGCCTGGAACAAGGTGACTCTTCGTGTGCAGTGACAGAGATGAGCAGCGGTGGTAGAAAGGTCCCTGGGAGATGCCAGGCAATGCTTTGCGACACCTTGTGGGTTCTTTTTTTCTTTTGCGTTTTAGCATCTTCATGGTACATTAATCAGAGTTAGTCATGTATAATGAGGCGCTGCGAGAACGGCGCCAGGTGTTCTGATTGCTGTAATTGAGGTCTTAAGTACTGCGTCGGCTCATTGATATATTCCCTCTCTGCTTACCTTTGAGGAACGCTGGCCTGTGAAAGCCCAAATCCAGGGACAAAAATCAACCATAGCTCTGAATAGGGGCTTAGAACTTCTTTTAGATTTTTTTTTCATTGCTGTTCTGTTTCTCTGTGAGAATTGTTATCACTTCCTGTACAGACAGGAAAATAGTAAACCTCTCCAGGAATGACATAGGGCCCTTTTCCATTGGCTAAGTAATGCAAATTCAGCTACCTCGCGACATCACATCACCTCCGCTTGCAGTCACGTCACTTCTGCATCTCCCGATGCGGAAGTGACTGGAAAACACATGATAGTAGCAACAGCCTAGCCTTCCCAGATATTTAAAAACCCCAAATGACCCAAATAACACACTGGACACCATAATTGGATTTAATAGGCCAAAGCAGCCCGTTTATTTACCAAACATTACTTAAGAACTTAAACGTAGATCCAGAGAGCTGAGGTAAGGGGGTCCGAGATTCTCCTTAAGTTGACATCGAGGATAACTGGCAAGCAGCCTGAAACCGGCCCCTAGCCGCAGTCACCGGCACAGGGACAGCTGCATGCCCACCGAGTAACTCTCACTTGCTGATACGATAAACGGGTGATTTGCACCTGAGGCAAATACCCCACAAAATTCACCAACCTTCGGAGCCCCTACCCCTCCTGCTGCAATGACAAAGATAAAACATTTCAAGAAAATAACAAACTAACAACCTACAACAAAACGAGGGAGGGAGGGTGGGAGTTTCACACCAACCGTCCAACTGAAGTGTCTCCGCCTCCCGCCTTCCTTAATCCCAAACCCCGGGAACCTCCCCCACTAGCCCAACCTCTTCCTACTCCTACCTATTAACCCCTTCCTACCAGGCAGGCTACACTATCATGTGTAGGCCCTCCTGATTTCGTTGCACTTCACCTCCAGGCCTTGTCTTGATAGTAGCAACAGCCTAGCCTTCCCAGATATTTAAAAACCCCAAATGACCCAAATAACACACTGGACACCATAATTGGATTTAATAGGCCAAAGCAGCCCGTTTATTTACCAAACATTACTTAAGAACTTAAACGTAGATCCAGAGAGCTGAGGTAAGGGGGTCCGAGATTCTCCTTAAGTTGACATCGAGGATAACTGGCAAGCAGCCTGAAACCGGCCCCTAGCCGCAGTCACCGGCACAGGGACAGCTGCATGCCCACCGAGTAACTCTCACTTGCTGATACGATAAACGGGTGATTTGCACCTGAGGCAAATACCCCACAAAATTCACCAACCTTCGGAGCCCCTACCCCTCCACCACGAACCGGCGTGACCCCTCATGCCAGAGAGGCCCACACCCTCAAAGCTCTCTGAATGCCCTCTTCTATACCTAAAGCCCATAAATCAGAGCCAATGTCGTTCAGGTGAACGCCATCACCACTCAGGAGTAACTGAAGATCGCTTTCAAGCTCCACATGCCTGATCGCCACCCCCCCATTGTGAACCACAAACCTCGCTACCTCTTTGTTCAGCTTGACCCTTGCTTTATTAACTCTGCTCACTGACCTCGCTAATCTCCATGTGGACCTGGCTACCACGTCCGACCATACAACAACTGTGGCCGGGAACTCTCTCTTAAGTCTTAAGAAATCAAACTTAATATCCCGAATTATGGTCCTAGTTGATTTTGCTGCAATATCGTTGCCCCCGACATGCAAGACCAGCACGTCCGGGGCCCTATCCCACTCTGCATGTCTGCGGATCTCGGGCAAAACCCGGGCCCAGAGCATGCCCGGGAATCCCAACCAGCGTATACGGACCTCTTGCCGAGGGAAACCAAGTTGCCGCCCCTCCGGGCGAACTGCAGCTCTTCTTGCACCCCTAGCGACATATGAATGTCCGAATATCCACACTAATATTGGATTCCCTGCAAGACATAAAAGAAAAAGAAACAAAACAAAACTAATATCGTCTCCTGGAAAAAACTGATGCTCAAATCAAATGAGGTCTAACATATGACCTATATCTCATAGAATCCCATCTGCCTATTCTCTTCACAACATCCTCACTAAGCCCCCATCTCGCCGCCTCTGTTGCTGCACCTATTCGAAACGAGTGGGAGGCGAACTCGCCCGCCGGAAGGCCCGCACGTTGAAGGCACTTGCGAAATATGGCCGTGAACTGAGAACGGGTCAAAGGTGACCCGTCCGAATGTACTAAAAAGACCGGCGCCAATAGCGGCCTGAGTGGCAAGAAGCGTAACACGTTCTCGCGTGGGCAAAGCGACCCCCCGATTTTGAACAAAGTGATCAACTTTCCTTTTCCCTGGCGATCCGTTTTTGATTTTCGCAGCATGATCGACACGGCTCCCTCCTGGACCGAGACGTCACCGGCGAGGATGCCTCCCACTGCCGACTTGGACCTGCTGACCAGCTCCCCCACCCTGAACGCCCCGAAAAATGCCAAAACGAACGCAGTACTGAAAAGAACCACTTCGCTATTACTAGAGCATATTCCCTGCAAGGCAAGCACTACCTTATTTAACACCTCGAATGTAACCGGGCGTCTAGTATCCCTTCTGAGTGACCCCACCCTAAAACCTTTCATCGCCTGCACTACCCTGAAATCCTTCGACACATCCCTCTGACCCCTAAGCTTGAACAAGAAGGCCAATGCCGCCAACTTTTTTGACATGGCCGCAGCTGACGTGCCCTCCGCGAAATTTTTTCCCACGAAATACAGGAGCAGGCACGATCGATCATCATCAGAGGAGCAGTCACCTACCTGAGCCGCCAAAGCGTCCCACGCCTTCCACACCGGCGCGTACGCTGCCCATGACGACTCCGATAGTGATCTGTTAATCAGCTGGGAAATCACCCGAAAGGAATCGACCACATCCTCTCTGGACAAGGAACCCCACTCTCTTCCGCCGTAGGCGCTGCTGCCCGGAACTTGTCCCACTGGAAGCGAGAGAGGGCATCAGCAATGATGTTGTCGACCCCCGGCAAATGTACAGCAAAAATGCAAATATTGAACCGCAAACACAACAGAACCAACTGCCTCATAACCCGTATCACTGGCGGCGAGGAGGCAGAGAACTTATTTACTGCCAATACCACGCCCAAATTGTCGCAGTTAAAGCGAATACGTTTGTTCGCCAGACGCGGCCCCCACAACTTCAATGCAACAGCTATTGGAAACAATTCCAATAACACTAGGTTTGATGTGAAACCCGCCTCCACCCAGGACTCATCCCATGTGGAAGCACACCACTCACCTGCCATAAAAATTCCGAAACCGTGAGACCCAGATGCATCCGTAAACAGCTCGATGCTGAAGTTACTCACCTCCTCTTCCATCCAGAGGGAACGCCCATTAAAATCCTGTAAGAAGGTTAACCAAACCTTCAGATCCTCCTTCATGTCTGCTGTCAACCGAATCCTGTGGTGAGGTGACGAAGCCCCGGCAGTCGCGCTCGACAGGCGCCTGCAGAAGATACGGCCCATCGGCATAATCCTGCAGGCAAAATTCAATTTGCCCAGCAAGGATTGCAAGTCCCTTAAAGTGATCTTACGCCTCCCCGCTATCACCTGGATAGTGAGCTGGAGGTCCCTGACCTTGTCGATTGGGAGGCTGCATTCCATTGCAGCAGTGTCAATCTGTACTCCCAAGAATTTCAATGACGTTGTCGGGCCCTCTGTTTTGGCTGATGCCAGAGGAATACCAAAATCCTTACAAACCTGGGACATGATGGCTAACGCGGAAGCACAATCTGCCGAGTCCGCCGCCCCCATAAACAAAAAATCGTCCAGGTAATGTATAACAGAACGCACCCCTGAGACTTCACGGACGACCCATTCAACGAAACAACTGAACTTCTCAAAAAATGAACAAGAGATAGCACAGCCCATAGGGAGGCAAAGATCTATGAAATATTTCTTCTCCCAAACAATCCCTAACAACCTAAAACTAGACGGATGAACTGGCAGCAGCCTAAACGCAGACTCAATGTCTGTTTTTGCTAACAGGGAACCCTGACCCAACCTCTTCACCCACCGGAGAGCTACATCAAATGAAGTATACACAACCGATGTGTCCTGTTCTGCCAGGCCATCATTGACAGAGGACCCTTTTGGATACGACAAGTGATGTATGAGGCGGAACGCGCCCCGCTCTTTCTTTGGGACCACACCCAATGGTGACACTATTAAGCCAGACAGTGGGCAAACATCAAATGGCCCTGCCACACGCCCCGCTGCAATCTCTTTTTCCAATTTCGAAGCCACCACATCAGGCAAGTCGTTAGCCGATCTTAGGTTCCTGTGGCACCCCTCACCCTGAGAAGCGCATTGGCTGGGTATGATAAAACCTTCTGTAAACCCCAACCGCAAGAATGCCGCATCTTCCGCCCGCGGGTACTTACATAGAAACGGCTCCATCCTTTGCACCCTCACCGGCGTCCTCCCTCTTGCCTCCAGAATCCGATGCCCTACCTCTCTTTTGCTTATAACATCTGGCCGCGGGGTGCGATCCGCCACATCCGGAACACTCGTGCTTAAAACGACACGAGGAACCAAATCGACAGGAGCCATCGTTAAATTGCCAGCATATGCCCTTGGTCCTACTGCCTGATTTTCCCGTGGGACCTGCATTGTCCTGCCCTCGAAAGGACTGCTGCCCGGTTGATGGAATCATTAAACTCATCCACAACTCTATATCCTTGTGGTTCCAGCACACTGAAGGCCGAACCGCTTTTCTCTGCCGGAATGCCTCATCATATTTTAACCAAGCATCCCCCCCATACCTCCTATATGCCTCCCCAATTGCGTTCTGGTAGCAGAAGAGAGCTGAACAGCACTCCGGATTCTTTTCCCCAATCACGCATGCAAGAATTTCGAAAGCTTGCAACCAATTCTGGAACGTGCGTGGAATCAACCTATACCTACGCCGCTCCTCCTCCTCTTTTTTGGATTCAGTCGATTTCACTTTATCCAAGTTGAACTTTGCCAAGTGAAGCAGAGAGAATATCTCCACAAACTCACCCTTCCAAATGCGCTCACGAACTTCAGCCTTGAGGTGGACCCCCAGCGGCCCGCTAAGGCAAACGTACATTTCTGACTTCGCCGCGTCCGCTAATCTGATTACTTCAGCCTCTCCCAATTTCGCACCCTCCCCAGCAGATTCATTCGTCTGTACCGCTACTTCCGTGCTGCCCGAATCACTTACCGGCAACACCACCTGTGCTTGCACCTGTTGAACGCCCGTACTTGTTGCGGCAGCCCCTACTGAGGCAGTCACACCCCCTTGCTGAGCAGCTGCTCCAACGCCATCCCCCGCGACCCTTGCTTGCTGCCATCCCATCTGGGGAGCCCCCCAGAAGGGCGCCTGCGCCAAGGACTGACCCGCCCAAGCCCCCGCCGGCGAACCGCTAGCTGCTGAAGGGCCGGCCAGCAAGCTTTTCATGCCAGCCATAAATGACTCTAACGCTGGGAGTATAGTCGCCTGAGCGCTCCCTGCCCAGCCCCCACCTACTGGTGCCTGCCCCCCTTGCACCCCAAACCCCACATCACATAACATATTGGCAGAATGCTGATTAATGGTGGCCTCACCTGGTGGCGCAGGGGTGACAACCTGCCCGACCGCTGATCCGGATCCTGTCGCGCTCACACCTGCCTCCAAGTCGCTGCGTCCTGCGACCGTCCCGCTCTGATGCTGAGCCCCCTGCGCAGTCTGGCCTCCACTCTGCGCTGCTCTCTGATCCTCCCCGCTCCTGTTGCCGGCTGCTGGAACACTTCCGCCCCCTCTGCTGCTGCCGCTGGATGGCATGCTCGTCTGGGCCACCGCCGTGCTCGGAGAGGAGGCGGTGCCCGCGTGACCTGAGCTGCCGCTTCCCTTCTGCTTCCTGGCGGCGCGTGGGGCCTGCTGCGTAGCGGCCGCCGCCCCCGTCTTGCTCCGTCCTTTTTTGGCTCCGCCTGACGATCCGCTCCTGGCTGCGGAATTCCTCCCGGCTGACCCACCTGCCGCCGATTGCCTCTTGGCAGGGGGCGCCGGAGGGTCACGAACGGGGCTCCCACTCCTCCTCTGCGACCTCGAGGTCGGATCCGGGCTAAGCCTGTCAGGCGGTCTGGATGTCCTCCGCGCCAGCTCCTGCTGCTGCCCGCTGGGACCCGCAGCCATAGCGGCCAACTGGATGTTGACCCAATCCGGCCCCCTGGATGCCGCCTCAGCTCGGATCCGGTCGATCAAGGCCTCGATGTCGGACATGCTGGTACGTAGCCTCTCTCCAGTTTCACACCAACCGTCCAACTGAAGTGTCTCCGCCCCCTGCCTTCCTTAATCCCAAACCCCGGGAACCTCCCCCACTAGCCCAACCTCTTCCTACTCCTACCTATTAACCCCTTCCTACCAGGCAGGCTACACTATCATGTGTAGGCCCTCCTGATTTCGTTGCACTTCACCTCCAGGCCTTGTCTGGACGCGGATACGGGCAGATGCTGCCATGCAAGAATTTACAGCATGCTGCAGATTCTCGGATCGCTCCGCATAACCAGCATGCGATGGAAATTGTTCCATTGCCGTGCAATGGTTTCAGTTCGGCCACGGTGCAATGTGTCTATGTAGCCACATCGCACCATGTGTAGTGGAAAAAGGCCCTTAGACAGCAATAACCAACGTTTTAGGATCCCCAACTACTTTTCATTGTTGTACTTAATTTCCTCACGCTTATGTCTGAAGGAATCACAGACAATTCTCTGCAAGTGTTTTGCCGCACAATATGAGCGTTAAAACGCAAACATTCGTTAACAGTAGCCAAAGACTGTATGAAGAAGCACAGGCATTGTGCAGAAAGGTAGTGTGGGTTGTATTTTTTTTTTTAACACTATGCAGAATCGCGGATGCCTCCCGAAAACGCAGTGGCACCATAGACAATTATTGCATGCATTTTCACATATGTTTTCCCAGTGTGGCAATAATGCTGCAGTTTTTGTACAAGTGTGACCGCTGCCTGACAGTTTTGAAAGTTATGTAACTGCATGGAGATCCCAGCAACGGAAAATGAGCGAATATCAACTCCAGACAGATAGCAATAAAACCCCAAAAAGTTTAAATCTTTTTTCCCACACTATGCAGATTGTGAATTTCAGAACTTAAATACATGTTTATTTTTCCTCAAACTGTCCTTTGACCTTCGTGGGTTCTTGTGGTGCAGTTGGCCAGGCACACGGAAAACTTTTTGAAAAGTGTTTCGCATGTATACCTCGCCAAAGGTGCCAATCTCTACATGAACATGCATTGGCAAACTCCATTCCTATTGGTCAGGCCAAGCCAATGATTTTAGCTTAAGGCTTCTTGCACACAGGGACGTTACAGGCGCACGTTAGTGCAGCCTGTAACGCTCCCCCAACACACAGCAATGTAACACAAGTGGGCTGTTCACACTGCCCACGTTGCATTACATTGTAACGCAGCAAAGTGCTGCATGCTGTGCATTCTCCGCGGCTAAGCCGCGTTAGACTGTTTGCACATGCTCAGTCATGTTGGGGAGGAGGGGAGAGCGGCCGGGCACATGGCTTATTAATATTCACTGCACTCAGTGACGTGCAGTGTTTACTTCCTGGAGCGGCCGCTCTGTGCGGCGATTGGCCGGGCGGGACCACGTGATACCGCATGCGTCCAAGAGTACGCATCACGGCATCACGGACGCCACAGTGAGCTGCGCAACGCGGCTCACTCCGACATCCACACCAGAGAGCACCAGGCGCTGCGTTAGGGGCCCTATAACGTCCCCTAAACGCAACGTCCTGGTGTGTAACTAGCCTTAAAGAGACACTGAAGCGAGACTAAATCTCGCTTCAGGTCTTATATATAGCAGGGGCACGTGTGCCCCTGCTAAAACGCCGCTATCCCGCGGCTTAACGGGGGTCCCTTCACCCCCAACCCACCCCCCGCAAAAGTTGGTCGTAAAATGGTCGCTGGGAATCTTCTTCCTGGAGGCAGGGCTAACGGCTGCAGCCCTGCCTCCCAGCGCGTCTATCAGACACGCATCGCCGCCTCTCCCCCGCCCCTCTCAGTGAAGGAAGACTGAGAGGGGCGGGGGAGAGGCGGAGATACGCGTCTGACAGACGCGCATGGGGCAGGGCTGCGGCGGTTAGCCCTGCCCCAACCAGGAAGTGCTCCCCCGCTGCACGGAGGGGTTTGGGGGGACAGGGACCCCCGTTAAGCCGCGCTATAGCGGCGTTTTAGCAGGGGCACGCATGCCCCTGCTAGCTATGAGGTCTGAAGCGAGATCTATTCTCGCTTCAGACTCTCTTTAAGCAGACCTGAGGCCAGTTTCAGACTACCGATTGGCATTAGCGGTGCGGTCCAGGGACCGCAATGCCAAGAACAGGCCTTCGGGGATTACAGCATTAGTACGTGGTAATCCCCGTCTGGCAGCCGGGCAAGCAGGAAGTGACACTCACTTCCTGCGGCCGAAGCTATCGCATGCGTGGAAGCTTTTTGCTAAAAATACACTTCCATGCATGCGCGCCGCGTAAAAAAACACACGCATTGCCATAGACTGACATGACTTTCGGTCCACCAAATGCCACTGCAGGTTGCCGCAGAACCGCGCGTTAACATAGATTTGTCCAACCGTCGAAGAAGCGACGAAAATGGTACTTCCGTCGCATCGCGCTGTACTTCCTCGGTATGAAAGTCCACATAGACTTTCATTGCCCTGTGGTGTGATGGGGTAAAATCACTGCACCCGTCCAGTGTGAAAGGGCTCTAAAGCGAAAATAAACTTGTGAGATAATGAACTGTATGTGTAGTACAGCTAAAAAATAGAGAATTAGTAGCAAAGAAAAGAGTCTCATATTTTCCAGTACAGGAAGAGTTAAAAAAAACCGTTACTTTTTATCTATGCAAAAGAGCTTCTCTGAGCTATTTGACCCATTGGGTGGAATACAGTCCTGTTTTCTGGAGCACTTAAACAGTCAAGAAACAGTGAGAGAAAGCCTTAGATAAGGTTTTACTGCAGGGAAGTTCAAAGGGTCATTATTTCTTTATTTTTCTAGTTTTATCACTTTTATTTGTATAACGTCTATAAAAACTTACATGCACTATCAGCCCACATAAACATTTTACATAGTTTGATGATTACACCCTGCCTAATTTGCATAGCAGTATTACATAATGACATCCCCCCTCCTCATGCTGAGTGAGCTTAGGCGGCGATATCCAGAGACATATCTACACACTCTCTATAATGCAGAGCATATATACATAGTGCTCATCTATGTGTCTCTGCCGGGATGAATATAAATAACAGTTAATGGGCTGGCGTGCTGCTATGTGGAGAGCATAATCAGAACTCGCCTAGCATTACTCTCCAAATACAATCAGAGTAATACGTTAATTCATTGTTCTGAATCACAGATGATCAGCTACACATGACAGATCTCATTACACTTCCCAATGGTGTCTGCTCATCCATACGGAGGCAAAGAGTGGGAAAGTCACATGCACGCCCGGCTGTGACCGGAATTACAACAGGGATACATAAAGGTAGTATTATTGTTAATATTGCCATTATTATCATTATTTTGCATTAACCCTCCTGGCGGTCTATTAAAATCCGCCAGGGGGCAGCGCAGCAGTCTTTTTTAATTTATTTTTTTTTAAATCATGTAGCAAGCCCAGGGCTCGGTACATGATAGCCGCTATGCAGCGGCATCCCCCCGCCCGCTTCGATCGCCTCCGGCAATCTCCGATCAGGAAATCCCGTTCAAAGAACGGGATTTCCTGGAGGGCTTCCCCCGTCGCCATAGCGACGGGGCCGGATGACGTCACCGACGTCATCGATGTCGTGACGTCATTGGGAGTCCTGATCCACCCCTCAGCGCTGCCTGGCACTGATTGGCCAGGCAGCGCACGGGGTCTGGGGGGGGGGAGGCGGCGCGGCGGATATCGGTGATCGAGCACGGGGTGGCGGCGATCAGTGTGCTCACGCAGCTAGCAAAGTGTGCAGCAAAAAAAAAAAAAATATGCAAATCGACCCAGCAGGGCCTGAGAAAACCTCCTGCGCGGCTTACCCCGAACTACGTTCGGGGTTACTGCCAGGAAGGTTAAAGAGAATCCGTAATAAAAAAAAAAAAAGAGCCCCTAGAGGGTACTAACCTTAGGAAGTGGGAAGCCTCTGGGTCTTAAAGAGGCTTCCCCATCTTCCAGTGCAGCACTGATCCAGCTGTGAGACCCCCAGACAACAGCAGACGGCAATATTTAGCTTTGAGATCCAGCACAGGCACAATACTAACTTCCCCTCAAGTTCCGGCAGATATGAGCCAAGCCCGATAGGATCTGCTTTACTGCGCAGGCCGCCTGCGAACAGTGGCGTAGCTACAGACCTCAGGGCCCCGATGCAGAATTTGTACCCCCCACCTTACATTAAATAGCCAGGTATAGGCGCCTCCAGTGTAGGTAGCCAGGAATAGGTGCCCCACTATAGGTAGCCAGAAAAAGGCCCCCCACCCCCTGTTTTGGTAGCCAGGTATAGGTGCTCCAGTATAGGTAACCCTAGGGGACACTGTTACTGTAAAATGGAACGAAGAACAGGAAGCAGTAAGTAGATGCAGCGCATGGATCGTGGCAAAGTATTTGATGACTCCCCGAGCCGCTGCATCATCCCACGCAGCATGTGGGGAGGACGAGCGGGCCCCGGGCCCGGTCGCTCAGGCGACTGCTGCGACCGTGGCCCCTATACCCCTGCCTGCACAGTAGAGCAGACCCAATCGATCTGGCTTGGCTATTTCCACTGGAGCCCAAACGGGAAGATGGCACTGCACCTGCGCTGGAAACCTAAGGTAAATATCACCGCCTGCAATGTCTTCCCCCCCCCCCTTTCCCAGTAAAGGTAGACAGATGTCTTCCCCAGTCCAGTGTAGGTAGTCAGATGCCCCCCTCAGCCCAGTGTAGGTAGTCAGATACCCTCCAGCCTGGTATAGGTAGACAGATGTCGCCCCCACACACACACACAAACACAGCGGTATAGGTATACAGATGTCGCCCCCCCCCCCCCCTTCCCACACACACACACAGCCCGGTGTAGGTAGTTAGATGTCATCATCCCCCACCCAGTGTAGATAGTTAGATGTTCCCCCCAGCCCAGTATAGGTAGACAAATATCCTCCTCCCACCTCCAACCCTGTGTACTTGGACAGATGTCTCATCCCCGACCCCTACCAAGTCCATTATAGGTAGTCAGAAGTCTTGGATAATATCATTTGAGTACTGTCCGGAACCATGGTAACCAGGCACTAAGAGGGAGAGGAGAGCAGTGTGATTCAGGACTGGATTATGGACATTTAAGTACTTACTGCAACTCTGCAGGACAGAAGGTGGCCACGGTGTGGAGCATCACAGGGCACAGTACAGGGCAGCACAGCACAGGAGGCCTGAGGCCTCTGCAGAGGGTGAGGCCCCAAGCTGCTTTGTAAGTCTTGTACCCAAGCGGCCCTGTCCCAGAGTGATAGCTCAGCAACACCTCCCAGACAAATAGCTTAGCCACACCTCCCAGAGTAATAGCTCAGCCACACCTCCCAGAGTGATAGCTAAGCAACACCAGTGCCACACTCCCCACAACAATAGCTCAGTCACACCTCCCAGAGTGGAAGCTCACCTTCAAAAGTGATAGCATAGCCAAATCTCATAGAGTGATAGCTTAGCCACACCTTTTAGAGTGATAGCTTAGCCACACCTTTTAGAGTGACAGCTCAGCCACACCAGTGCCAAACCTCCCACAATAATAGCTCAGCCACACCTCCAATAGTTAAAGCTCAACTCTACCTCCAATAGTTAAAGCTCAACTCTACCTCCAATAGTTAAAGAGGAACTGTAAGCAGAATAAAATATTCCCTTAAAAGTGGTATATGAGAGTGATTGAGGTATATAGATAAGAAGAAGCGACTAATAAATCTCCTAAACTCTGATAGCAAAGTGCTGTAAAAATGCCATAGACAGTGTGGGAGGATCCCTGTTTACTTCTGGCAGGATTAGCAAGTTTTTTTTCTCTTCACTCTAGCAGTTGAAAACACACCCACAGTGAAGGTTGTTACACCCTCCTCTTTTTTTTTTTCTAACTGACAATTTGCAGAAGACCAAACAGTGTAATATGCACATGTGTGAAGAGAAGCAGACAGGGAATCAGCTGTAGATGCTGAGTAGTGTATTGTAATGTTTTAGCTGAATAAAGTATTAAAAAGAAGGTGGAAGTCATAGGAAATTATGAAAAATGTAGTGTACTGTATGTGCAATTAATTTAGGTAGCTAATCGGAAATTGTTTATAGGAGCCTAAAAGATGTGATAGTGTTGTCTGTATATGTAAAGCAATGGAAGGAGGGTGTAAAACAATTTCTGTTAATAATGGTTGCAGGGCTAATGAATGGATATTTTATTATGATAAACGGGAATAGAGGAGTAAGCAGAATGGGTCTATGTCTGTGTGTATCAAATTACAGCCTGAAGGACAGTGCATGAAATAGTTGCTGCTTGCTTCACCCCCCCCCCCCCCCTCTGAATAAAGGCAAACAAGTGCCACAGTTATAAAGCACCTCAGAATATATTATTTTTCTTATTCTGGTTCAAATGATACCCTACATGCCATATTTCATCACTAGTTGGGAATGTGGCATACTCAGGGCTGGATGTACCATAAGGCACTGTAGGCACGTGCCTACAGGCGCCTGATGATGGAAAGGCGGCTCCCTCCCCCTCTAGTACCTCCCTCCCTCCTACCCTATGCAGAGTGCTGATGAGAGTGTAAATGAGAGGTTACTCCCCCAGCTCTCTGCATTCCACTGACAAGCTCTCCCTTCAGTTGAGGGCACCACTGGCTGCTTAATCCCGAGGGTATCTCTGGCTAACTAATGCAAAGGGACACCTGTAGCTATGACAGGCAAGAGAAGTAAAGGAGAAGTGACAGCTGGGACATCCAGTGGTTCAACAGGAGTTTGTAGGTTCATGGAGGGCTAAGTCTAGGGTGTCAGGACATCTGTGTCTATAAGCTCAAGTGATGTACATCTGAGCCAGGGCATACCATTATTGCCAGCCTGTGCGTTTGTAGCGATTGGATCCAATCGCTATGGCGCAGTTTGGGGACTCCAGATACAATGCTGGGCAACAACACAGTAATGTATCTGTACAGCATTGGGTCTCAAAACTAATCGCATACGATTGCTACGGGCGTCAGCCATTACAAGTGTCCACTGATCTTAAGACTATGCTTACATGTAGGTGACACAAGAGGTTAATTAGTTAAGGTACCCATACACTCGTCAGATTGGCAGCAGATAGATAAGAAATGCATCTGATGATCTATCTGATGCGTTTTTAGAACATTTTTTACCAGGATAGAATTCCAATAGATTTCAGTTTGAAATCTATTGAAATTCGATCTGATGGCATTTTTTTGCCATCAGATTTCCATTAAGGCCAATGCAAACTGACAAGCAATCTCATCAGATCGACCTAAATTTTCCACCCTGCCAGTTCGATGGAAATACATCGAAATCGGCCATCGATCGGTCGAGTGGCCAACCGATTTGCAAACGATCAATCGATGTATGGGCCCCTTTAGGTAGGCATTTCTACTTTTCGGGGGAGTAACCACTTCATTGTTCAATGGGGACACTGTAACTTTAAAACTTTTTTTTAACTGTTTTTTTTTTTTCTGTTTACATGAATGAGTGCAGCAGTCATTCACATATAAAGAACAACTGAAATGAAAGGTATATGAAGGCTGCCATATTTCTTTTTAAGCAGTACCAGTTGCCTGGCAGCTCTGCTGATCCTCTGCCTCTAATAATTTTAGCCACAGACCCTGAACAAGCATGCAGCAGATTAGCTGTTTCTGACATTATTGGCAGATCGGACAAGATTAGCTGCATACTTGTTTCTGTTACTCAGACACTACTGCAGCCAAATAGATCAGCAGGACAGCCAGGCAACTGGTATTGTTTACAAGGAAATAAACATGGCAGCCACCATATACCTCTCCCTTCAGTTGCTCTTTAAGTGAGCGCATGAGCATGCATACGCGGGAAGAAAGGGAGTGCTTATGAGACCACGTGTGCACCCGCACAAGCGTGTGGAGGGGCTCAAAAGTGCAGGACGTGTATTTCACATCTTGGAATGCACAGGAGGGTGAATCAGGATATGAAATTCACATCCAAATATCTAAACAGGTTAAAGAAACTCTGGAACTAAAAAAACTCCACTGGGGTGTACTCACCTCGGGTGGGGGAAGCCTCCGGACCCTATCAAGGCTTCCCTCATCCTCCTGTGTCCCACGGCGGTCTCGCTGTGCCCCTCTGAACAGCGGGGATGTAAATATTTACCTTCCCGGCTCCAGCGCAGGCGCAGTATCGGTGTCGGCCCGCTCTACTGTGCAGGCGCAAGTCTCCTGCACCTGCGCAGTAGAGCGGACCCGACAGAGATCGGCTATTTCCACCTATCTCCGTGCTGAGAGCTGCAACAGCGCCCCCGCTGGAGCCGGGAAGGTAAATAAATCAGCGCTTGTCAGGCTTGTCGGGGGAGGATTCCGGGACACTTTGGGGGAGCCAGCGCTGGACTGCCTGCAGCTACAGGAGTGGGGGAAGCCTCATTGGGACCCTGAGGCTTCCCCCTCCCGAGGTGAGTACCCCCCCCAGGGGAACTTTTTTTGGTTACAGAGTCTCTTTGAAGTGGCACTGCAAGGAAAAAAATCTCTAGGGCGATAATCGCCTCGGCAGGGGCAATCCTCTGGAGTTTAAAGAGCCTTTCAAAACACTAGCGATTTCCCTAAACGCACAACTATCCAAATCGCATACACAGGACATGCAGAATTTTTAGCGTTAGCGTTTCTGCAATGTAAAGTATATAAACGCTGGTGTAATCGCTCGGCAAAACTGACACAGAGCGATTTTGCTAGTGTTTAATCTCAAATCGCTACACAATCGCTGGCAAAAAGCTGACACTTTTTAAAATCGCTAAAAAAAGGCTCATTAAAAACGCTAGCGATTGCAATTAGCAATATTGCTTTGTAGTGGGTTCCAGCCCTTATGGAGGTTTGTATAAGTGTGCCTTTGGGATGGGGGAGTCAAGGTGGTTGGGGAGAGCGACATTACATACCTATAGTGGGCTGCTCCTGTGGCCTCCCACCCATATGGTGGTCGCAATCTTCTCCCCAGAAAGACTGCACAGCACTGCATTTTAATTTTCCTGGTGGTGGCTGCCCACCACCTGCTGCAATGCATGCTGGGATATGTAGTCCATGGATGCAATTTCAGATAGGTACTTGCATCCACCAACTACCCCACCTGGCATGTATTGCTGCAGGTATGCACATGATGGCACCAGGAAAATTTAAATGCAGGCGCTGTGCAGCCTGTGTGTGGAGCAGATAGTGACCACCATACAAGGGCGTAGCAATAGCCATAGCTGTCATAGCAGCTGCTATGGGGCCCTGGAGCAAAGTGGGGAGGGGGGGGGGGGGCAGGTGGTACTAATGTATTCACCATTAACTTTCTTGTGTTCCTCTGCCTTTATCTCAGTGCCCATGAACTATGTGTAGTGTTGATTGCATGAGGATGTAAATTACCCAAATAACTCCATGGGGTGGAAGCAGGTGGCAATGCTCAAGTACCTACATCTGAGGGCCCCATGAAAGTTTTGCTATGTGGCCCATGATCTCTAGCTACACCACTGCCACCATAGGTAGGTAATGCTGCTTTACCCAACACCCCCCCCCCCCCCCCCCCCCGGGTACAATCATATAAACCTCCATTATAGGGCTGATTTTTAAAAATTCATTGTAATTGCAGATGCTTGGTTCCCTTAAAGGAAGCATCTGAGCACAAAAAAAAAAAGAAGATCCATTTGCCTGGGGCTTCCTCCAGCCCCTGGTTGCCAATATGTCCCTCGCATCATCTCCAGTGGCTCCTGGTCCCCTCCGGTGCAGATACCGACCTCAGCAGGTCCTCCTTTACTGCACCTGTGTGAGCACCGCTGTCAGTCATGCACAAGTGGTCTGGAGTGTTCTGTGCAAGTGCAATAGTTCTGTGCCTGCGTAGAACACTCTGGACCACATGTGCGTGATTGACAGCGGTGCTCGCGCAGGCGCAGTAGAGGACGGCCTGCTGAGCATCTATAGGGGTCCTGCACCGGAGGGGACCAGGAGCCACCAGAGATACGGTGAGGGCACAGGACGGTTGGCAGGGGCTAGAGGAAGCCCAAGGTAAGTAGATCTCCTTTTTTTAATGTACTTGGATGCTTCCTTTTAAAAAGTAACTAGGATGGAGTCATATGGTGTGTTTATACTTTCCTAGGTCTTCCTCCACCCCATGAGATATGGGGGTCCCTTGCCGTCCTCTGCGTTCACTTGCAATAGCTCCTGGTAATCTGGCAGTTGTGGGGTAGTGCGCATGCACGGCATGGCCGCCTGCCGCAGCCCCCCACACCAAGCTCCTGTGCGCAGGAACATTCTGTGCAGCCTTACTACGCAGGCACAGGTTTCCGGCTGCAGGAGCACGACAGAGGATGCAGGTGCACCATGATGCGCATGTGCAGATCCCCACGAGTGGTCACACTACCAGAAGCTATTACAAGTGAATGGAGGGGCTGAAGAGGGACCCCCCACACCTCATGGGGCTAGAGGAAGACCAAAGTACACCATATGACTCCATCTCGGGTTCTCTTCAACTATTCCTGTGCTCTAGAGATCCATCCTCCTATATGTATGTGGCCACAGTTTAACCCGCCCCCCTTGTATAAAGTACAGCTAACAGCCATTGTGCATCCCTCCTACTTGCCCAATGCTAATTGCAATTGCACTCCTCCTCCTGCAGCATCTGTTCCTGTCCTATTTGCAAAGTGCAGTGTGTACTTCTGCATACCCTGCTTTTCTCCTCACTTGCTGTCATCAGAGCAGCCTGGTGTACTCTCCTAATCTGCTTGGCTGCAGAGTTCCTCAAATGACATGCTTTATAGCTGCATTTAGTACAATACACCAGGCAGCTGATGACAGCTAGAGAGCAGAGGAGAAACGACACATTATAGACACAATATACAGAAGTATACACTGAACTCTGCAAGCAGGAGGGGGACAGACGCTGCTGCAGGCTTCAGGAGAAGAGTGGACAAAGACATCCAACTGTGCTGGAACGGAGGACATGCTCATAAATTAGCAGTAAGGGGGAAGGGAGAGCGTCTGGGCAAGTCTGCCTGTCATGTAGTAGAGATAGTAATCAGCTCAGCTGATCACACAGACAGCGAGCATTCTGAGCTGTGCACGGATCCGTTCTTCCTCTGCTTTTTTCTTTCTTCCCCCTACTCGGCAAGAGCTTCTTATGACAGCTCCATACGTCACTACCCATGAGGCAATCTGGCTAGGGCTAATTAATATGCTGCCGCGGAGCTGAGGATCTGGTGGGCGTGGCTTCAACATTAAAGGGGGGAAATCTAAATGAATACAATACAAATGCTAATAAAAGCCAGGTTTTTCCCTATAATGTGGACATTAGCACAGGTGGTGAGCACTGTAGACCCTTACAGTACCTCTTTAAAGCTCAACTCTACCTCCAATAGTTAAAGCTCAACCCTCAGAGTGATAGCCCAGCCAAACCTCCTAGACCTAGATTGATAGCCCAGCCACCTTGTTTGAAGTAGGAGGAGTCATTATGGGTGGAAGGGGTCATGGTAGCCGCACTCATTATGGGTGGGTGGAGTCATGGGAGCAGCATTGTTATCACGGTCGGACTCATGGTTGCTAAACGTCTTATGTAAATTTTGTTGGAGGTTCCAATCAGGGGTGTAGAAATAATAGCCATAGCAGCCAAAGCAGCTGCTGTGGGACCCTAGAACATATAGGGCCCAGGTGGTACTTAATGTATTCACCATTAACTTTTTCCACCCTCTGCCTTGCCTCAGTGCCCATGGACTATGTGCTGTGCTGATTGCATGAGAATGTAAATTCACCACATAACTCATATCTATAGGGTAGGGGAAGGTGGCATTGCTTAAAAAGGAACTCCAGTGAAAATAATGTAATAAAAAAGTGCTTAATTTTTACAATAATTATTTATAAATGATTTAGTCAGTGTTTGCCCATTGTAAAATCTTTTAAATCCCTGATTTACATTCTGACATTTATCACATGGTGACATTTTTACTGCTTGCAAATGATGTAGCTGCTGCATGCTGTTTTGGCAGTTGGACACAGCTGTAAACAGCGATTTCCCACAAGGCAACAAGGTTCACAGACAGGGCCGGATTTGTACTTTCCAGCACCCTAGGCCGGCTGTGACCAACCGCCCCCCCCCCCCATTCTGTCCAACTCTGACTAGTTTGAACGCCCCCCCCCCCCCCCCCCCTCTGTTTTGCTGCTTTGCCCTGTTCACAGAGGCGGGACAAGGTCCTCCAGCACCCAAGGCTGAGACACCAAAGTGCGCCCCTTCACCCCTCCCATCCCAGCCGTCACACACTGATTGCTATTAGAGTAAGAGGCACCCCAGGGCCCCCAACACCTTAATCTCTAATTATCTGGCTTGTAGTCACTGCTATGTATCTCCTTTTCTTATTTCTTTCTGCTTCAAACACAATTAGGAATGACAGCTGAATGAATTGTGCGCCCCCTCCTACACTGCGCCCTGAGGTTGGAGCCTCTCCAGCCTGTGCCTCGGCCCGGCCCTGCCCGTTCAACAAAGAAGCAGTGCATGCTCTGTCCACTCCATGTAATTTTGCGCTCCTGTCTGCATGCACAGCAGGCGATAGTGTTCTGGGCTTGCATACTTCAGAAATGATGCTCATGTATGAGCACTCAGCAGCACTTGTCAAGTACACATACCCATAACACTCCCTCAGCTCCTGTGCACATGCATACAGGAGTGCAAAATCACAAGGAGCCCCAGTGGACATCGCTGCTTCTTTGTGCTCTGTGCGACTAGCTGTAGTCAGAGCCACAAACGGGACAGAGGAGTGCAATGGAGAGAAGCCCATCCAAAACAGAGAGCAGGTAAGTAGAAGGATCCGACACTACACACACTGGCATAGATGTAGTGTAATGCTAGGTACACATGATGCAATTTTCTGACAGATTTACTGTCAGGTCGATTATTTCCATAATGTCTGATCTAATTTCAATTTTTCGATCAATTTGCTGTTCACTTCTATGAAAAAACATTCAGAAAATTGATTGGAAAGCATATTGGACATGTTGGAAATAGTCGATGTGACAGTAAATCTGTCAGAAAATTGTATTGTGTGTACCCAGCATAAGCCCAGGTGTACTTTACACAGTGACAATTTAGCACTTAAGACAGATCTTAAAATCAGTCAGCAGGAAGTTTTGTAACAGAATAACACTTTTTATTGGCTAACCAAAAGAAAAACAGTGAGAGCCGTCTTCAGACTTGTGTACAAGATGTTAGGCACACAGCTATATATACAGTCAGCAGGAGATCCATTGATTGTTTTGTAAATGTAAATAAATGTAACACAGTTGTCATTCTGTTTCAAATCATCCTGCTTTCACTGATGGCTAACACAGTACTTTGCTGGCAAAAAATGCCAGGAAAGAGTTAAACTGTAGGACAAAGAATGTTGTTGTCATTCTCTAGGAGGGAAAAAAAAAGCCATAAATTTGACAAGTCTGAGGTCTTTAACAGCATTGACCTACTAGTAATAAAATAACATCAGTCAGCGAGGGGGAGAGCTGCTAATTCCTTCCCGTGAGTGAATGCGTGCTGCATGAAAAAAACATATCGGAACTCAAAAGTTCTGCTACTTGAGCCGATATATTTTTCTTCTCACAGCAGATTGTTTGTCCCCTCTTATCATACAGGTAACAGCAGATTCTGACTGCCATAACACACACTTTGCACAAGTAAGAGAGATGCAGGGATCTCTGGAATTCAGGCAGACCAGAGCAAAGCAGGAGAGGTGATTTACTTTGACATGTGACCTCTTATCTCTCCAAGTCCTGCGCCCTGCTAATTTTTATCGCCCTAGGCCTTGGCCTCTGTGACCTTCCCAGAAATCCGGCCCTGTTCACAGACAGGAAACTGCCAGAAGTACCTCGGTACTCAGAGCTTCTTGTGGGAGGGGTTTCACTACAACATCAGTCATACAGCGCCCCCTGATGGTCTGTTTTTGAAAATTAATAGATTTCTCATGTAAAAGGGGGTGTCAGCTACTGATTGGGATTAAGTTCAATTCTTGGTCGGAGTTTCTCTTTAAGGGTGCCTACATCTGAGGGTCCCGTGAACAGTTTGCTATGGAGCCCCATGATCTCTAGCTAAGCCACTGGTCTCAATGATTATTAGTACACACTCTTGAAAGGGTTTCATCTACTGTTTTGAAGTTACGACAGGTCCACTTCATGCAACAAACCATGGTAGCAGAACAATGAAATGCTGTACTATTATTCTGCATTATGTTGTATTTTCCATTCTACCTTGCTGGAAATTAAATACTCGGCAGCATAGATAGTGTGTGACTTTTTTTTCTCCTCTTTTTTTGATCATTTTCCAGTTTCTAACAAAACGCCAGAGTTGGCTCCACCGCTCTCTCCTTTATTAAAACGTATAACGAGCAGGTGTTAAAGGTTATGCGTGCGGCTCAGTCTCTGTTCGTCAGTGGCGGGCTGAGCCCATTACTGTCCCGGGTAGCTCAGACGCCGCGGGGTCAACGCTCGCTAACCTTCAGCTAATTAAAATATTAATATCTACATTCAAAGTGCCGCTCGGCGACTCGTTCCAGAATAATTTGGGTGTCGGGGAGGGGAGTCAAGGGTATAAAGGCATGCTGTAAAAACCAAGTCAGAAAATAGTCCCGTGCTTGTTTATAGTAGGAACTAATTCATACAGAGGGGAACCCGGGCACGGCTGATGCACTGATATTTTCTATATTTACCACTAAGGTTGCCGGAGGTTTGGCAACGATTTAAAAAAGCTCACCAACCACTTAGAACTCAAAGAGGTGTGTTTATGGAACCCGAGGGTTGTAATTATTTGGGATCTTTGCGCAGCTGAAATTGGCAGGCTCGATGAGACAGCATCCTGCCCACCATGAGCTTATGAAATCCGCAGAACAACAATTTTCAAGTATCCGATCGGAAGTCGATTTTACATGGCAGAAATCGATATGCAGAAATATGTACAGTATATTGAAATTCTGTGGCGTACCGCATTATCGAGACTCAGAATTTTTAGGCCAGTCATAAGAATTGGAAGTATTGGGTCAATCAGAGAATCAGTATTGTACTGCGGAGATCAGAATACCATGGAATTTTTAGGTCAATCACAAGACTCGGAAGTATTAAGCCGATCAGAGAATGAGGACGTGTTACCCGGTTGTCAACAGAAAATTAGAGATGTTGCAAACATCAAATTTTGGGTTCGCGAACTTCCGCAAATGTTTGCGAACATGTAAACCTGGTAAACCGCCATAGACTTCAATAAACAGGCAAATTTTAAAACCTAGAGGGACTGCTTCTGGCCACAAAAGTGATGGAAAAGTTGTTTCAAGGGGTCTAAAACCTGGACTGTGGCAAGCTGGAGGGGGATCCATGCCAAACACCCCGCCAAAAATTATGGAGTTGACGTAGAGTCGGATTTTAATTCCTAAAGGGCAGAAATCGCAGTACATTCCTACAAATAATGCACTGGAGTGGTACTGTGCCTGCAACTTAATGTGGCCACAATAGTGTGCACAGTTAGGGGTGTCAGTGGGCTGTGAAGTGTCACACACAAAATAAAAACAGGAGACCGATGTACTAGCCCTCAAAAGGGCTATTTGGGGTGATTTCAGCAAGTAGTCAGTGAGGAACAAGAACACAGGCCTAGCTAATGCTTTCCCTACCTATCTGCAGCAAGTCTGACCCTGCTCTCACTAACAGCAGCCAGCAGAGAATGAATCCAATATGGCCACCACAACTGCTTTTTAATAGTGGGGCTCCAGGAGGGGGTGCTAGCGGATTGGCTGTCTTGTGTCTGCTGACTGGGAGACAAGGGATCAAAGTTTGGCTCCATGATGATGTATAGGGGGCGGGTCAAACACGCCAAATGTTCGCAGTTCGCAGAGAACGCGAACAGCTGAAATTTGCCGGTAACTGTCCGCTGGCGAACAGTTCAGGCCATTTCTAACTAAAATGTGGATTAAGCATAATAGCGTACATCAGCCAAAAATAGTGGATTCCACAATCATACATGCCTGGAGGAAAAAAGGAGTTCACCGTGGGTACCCTTTAAAGGTAGCCAGAGAGACCGGCAGTATAGGTAGTCAGAGAGTGCCCTCTGTACAGGTAGCTATAGAGCCCCCCTCCCCAGTATATGTGGTGAAAGGGCTCCTGAATACAAAGTGGTAAAGTAGCTCACTTCTCCAGGATCCCCAGCTCTCTACACACATGCATATGCCTGTGGGGGCAGAGCTTTGTGACAGTTTGGGGTCAGAGCCTATCATTGGTTTGGAGGGTGGAGCTTCTTGCCAATATGGGGCAGACTTCCTGTGCCCCTTTAGACAGGTGTATTGTTGCGCCTTGAGCGATCGCTAAGGGCAAAGGCCGGCCCTGCTTCTCCTACCATGTGACCCTCAGGGACCTTTCACACTGTGGCGATGCCTTGTGGCAAATTGCCGCACTGCTACTGCAGCCTAATGAAACCCTATGGGGAAGTTCATACTTCCCACGTTGGGGCACACTGCGCCGGAAGTGCCCGATTTAACGCTATCGCATACCTACATTACTGCGTGGCTCCTGCGGCAGTCCAGAAGTCGTTAGTCTATGGCGACGCAGGGTTCTTTAACCACGTTGGCGTTGCGGCATGCATGCGTGGAAGTGTATTTTTACATTACGCTTCTGTGCACTTCCGCACACCCGAAGCTCGCGTCACTTCCTGCTTGGCCAAATTCCAGACAGGGAATACTGTGTACTGATGTAGTATTCCCTGAAGGCCTGTTTTTGGCGTTGCGATGCGGTGCGTTGGGCATGACGCACCGCATCGCTAGCGACAGTTAGCAGTGTGAAACCAGCCTAATAGTGGACCGCTGGGTAGTGGTCTGTTTTGGTTAGCCTGCAGCGCATCAACAGCTTGGCCAATTATCTCACATTTCTCAGGCAATCTAGATTTTTTTCCTGTGTCTTTTTCTTTCTTTTTTTCCCCAGTAATAGAAACTGCTTGAAGCACGCACATCCTCACATTGCGGTTATTTATTTTGTTCTACAACAGAATGACAATAAGGGGCTTTATCACTAAGACAACCCTGGTCTGTAATTTCCATAGAATAGGACGCATGAATTCCGCATGTTTCCCTGCCTGTCTATTGGTTGGTGATGGTGACATGTTAATCTATGAGTGCGCTCCTTCATTAGCGAGTGACTCGCCCATTAATCGGTTACACTTTAAGCCATCCTGGAGCGTGACATTGACACCATTCTGGGAAGGTTAGGCCGCTGCCCGCCACCATATTCCGCTGAAATATAATAAAACGACAAGATCCTAGGAGATGCGCGGAGAGCAGTAACGCTGCAGCGCTCTGAGCTCTGGGGAAATCGTGTGAGATGCTATGTGTAGCGGAGCAAATTGACCATTCTAAAGTCTTATCTGCGCTGTTAAATCAAATATTGTTCCGTACAGAACTGTAAAAAATCAGCGCATCTGCTGCCGAAACACGAGGATTTCTCACGGCGCTGCAGATTATTTACAAATAAATACATCAGAAATGTACAAAGCACAAACTCCAGGAAAATAAAATAAGCCTGGTACACATTTCCAATTTTGATTGGCCAACCACAGGGCAATGTTACCACTACATGGAGGTGGTAAATTGGTCAATTATTGGGCAGGGAAAGTTGCACGTGCGTAGATGGAAGTGTGCGTGTGTGTGCGTGTGTGTGTGTGTGTGGGGGGGGGGGGGGGTAATTACATTGCAAAGTGAGAATTTAAAAAATAGAAGTTAGATAAAGAAATGACCACTTTGAGCCCGCAGGTCTGCGCCTTTAATGCTGGCAGACATACATGAAAAAAATAAAAAACTGACAGCACAAACTGTTCTCATCTATAACCACATCCACATATATATATATATATAATGTGTGTGTGTGTGTGTGTGTGTGTGTGTGTGTGTGTGTGTGTGTGTATAGTGTGTGTGTGTGTGTGTATAGTGTGTGTGTGTGTGTATAGTGTGTGTGTGTGTGTATAGTGTGTGTGTGTGTGTATAGTGTGTATGTGTGTGTGTATATATATATATATATATATATATATATATCCACTTGAGGACCGCGGTGTTAAACCCCCCTAAAGACCAGGCCATTTTTTCATAAATTGGGCCACTGCAGCTTTAAGGGCTCACTGCAGGGCCGTCCAACTCAGCACACAAGTGATTCCCCTGCCCCCCCCCCCCCCTTTTCTCCCCACCAACAGAGCTCTCTGTTGGTGGGGTCTGATCCCTCCCCTAATGTTTATTTTTTACAAATATTTATTATTATTTTTTTATAAAAATGCCTATTTTTTTAAAATAATTTTCCCTCCCGCCCTCACTTTCTTCCTCCCACAGGCAGCGTATCACCGCCGATCGCTTCTGTGTCCCCCAGGGGGACAGTCGTGTCACACGGCTGTCCCCAGTACAGCGCTGCCTTAGATCGCAGCGCTGTATAGATATTTAGACGGCAATTGCCACTGGAGACTGAAGGCGGAACGGAGCTCAGTATTCCAAGTGGGGATGCGCGTGCGTGGGCGTGCGCACTCTCTTGCTGGCCCCTCAGAAGGCCGTGCACGCCGGTCGGCGTGGAGCAGTCCTGTGGCTGCCTCCGCGTTCACGCCAATTGGCGTGGTGCGGTCGGCAAGAAGAGATATATATATATATATATATATATATATATATATATATATATATATATATATATATATATATATATTTATTTATATTTATTAGCAGCAATAGAAACTGTGTGACTAGGAGCCTTTTTTCCATGAATGCCCAGAGTGTATCCAGGCTTTATATTGATCATGATTTGGGGGTGTCATATGGGCTGCCGCTAGGGCTTACTTTAAGGGTAGGGCTTATATTTCCAGCATGCTCAAAATTTCAGCTAGTTCTTATTTTCAGGGGTGTCTTATATTAAGGGGAAACACAGTAAGACTAGCCCAGGCCATAGAGAAACACACCAGCGATACGAGAGGGAAAAAAAAATTATAACGCGTAACTGAATTAATTTTACTTGAAATATTACCCACTTGATGCACCCAAAGTACTACTAATAATTTAAAACTTAAAAATCAGTTTGACAATAATGTACCGTAAATTCATTTGAGGGCGTATTAAATCAGTAAACCGAGATGCCATTAATTTACTCCTAGGAATTTTTTTATCTCCCCGCAAATCTAATCTAACGCAGGTATATTTCAAAATCAGACACACAGTGTGATTTCTGAGTAAATGCCTCGTGATTTCAAATTAAAACCAGTTAGAGGGAAGCGTTCGGGGAGCCGGGGATTTCCAAGGGCCCGACGCTGGGAAAATGTTAATTTCACACAGGATAGGAGCGCGGCGAAACCAGGGAGGGGTAATTATCTGTCAGCGTGTCACTAAGCTCCCAACTTTTAAAATACGGAATCAAAAGAGGGCTGGAGGAACGTCCCCAGCCTGGATTAATACCGCTTCCAAATTAAACTTCAAAGCCCTAATTTTCATCAAGGGAACATAAGGTACCACTATACGCTGTAGATGTGAGGAACAACCGAAAATGTTTCAAAGGTATTGGATTTACGCACGAAATTCATATGCGCCAGCCTCTGTGCACTGCTGTCTTTAGTAGTTATCAAACTGCATGCAAAAAGTGCCCACAGATTATCTCTGTATGCTTCAAACCTATAGCTTTTCTGCTGGTCATCAGAGGTGGATTTCTGTAGAGGTTGTATAGGCTGAAAGGCTGCTTCTGTAGGGGCAGCTGGACATGGAAGACAGAAAAGGGAAACTTTTAACATGGAAGAGGGAGTTTGCTGCCCAAGGAAGCTGTTCTTGTATGAGATAGTTTGTTATACCATAATTGTTACCAGTGGCTTCCAAAGGGGGTGGTGCAAAGAGCAGCCCGCGCAGGGTCTCAGCGTGCAGGGGAAGGGGGTGACAACAACCCAGTGCAGCCTCTGTCATGGGCGTAAGACACCCCTCTCAACCACCATTTACCGCCTCTGCTGATCCAGAAATGCTGGTTCTCCCTGCTCCATTGCCCACCGCACAGCGGCGTACCTAGGGAATTTGACACCCGGTGCTGGTTATTATAAGACACCTCCCTACCACCACCCCCCTCCCAATTCCCCCCCCCCCCCCAAAAGTGCGGCTTGGTGTGTAATACCAGGTATAGGTGCTCCCTGTATAGTAAAGTGGGCAGCATTTCACCAGAAATCGTAAAGTGGGCAGCATTTCACCAGAAATTAATAGTAAAGTGGGCAGCATTTCAACAGAAATCGTAAAGTGGGCAGCATTTCACCAGAAATGAATAGTAAAGTGGGCAGCATTTCACCAGAAATTAATAGTAAAGTGGGCAGCATTTCACCAGAAATTAATAGTAAAGAGAGCAGCATTTCACCATAAAATAATCGTAAACAGAGCAGCATTTCACCAGAAATCATAAAGTGGGCAGCATTTTCACCAGAAAATATTCGCTATGTGGGGAGCATTCACCAGAAAATATTTGCTATGTGGGGAGCATTCACCAGACAATAATCGCTATGTGGTGGAGCATTTACCAGAAAATATTCGCTATGTGGGGGGAGCATTCACCAGACAATCGCTATGTGGGGGGAGCATTCACCAGACAATAATCGCTATGTGGGGGGAGCATTCACCAGACAATAATCGCTATGTGGGGGGAGCATTCACCAGAAAATATCGCTATGTGGGGGGAGCATTCACCAGAAAATATCGCTATGTGGGGAGCATTCACCAGACAATAATCGCCATGTGGGGAGCATTCACCAGAAAATATTCGCTATGTGGGAAGCATTCACCAGACAATAATCGCTATGTGGGGGAAGCATTCACCAGACAATAATCACAATGTGGGGGGAGCATTCACCAGAAAATATTTGCTATGTGGGGAGCATTTACCTGAAAATAAAGATGTAAAAAAATTTCACTCACATGGCCGGCCTCTGACGTGTGCAGCTCCCCGACGATCCTCCAGCGACGATCCTCCAGCAGCGGCAGCTAGTGTAAATCTCCCGCGCTGACAGGCAGAGTGCAGGGCTACGGGAAGATGGCGCCTGAAGCCCTATACTGGAGACACAAATTGTCTCCAGTGCAGGGCTTCGGCAGCCATCTTCCCGTAGCCCTGCTCTGCCTCCAGAAGGAAGTCCCCGCAGTGGGCTGCGGGGAGATTAACCGGGTGCGGACGGGCAGCAGCAGGGAAGAGAGGCAGAAGGAGGGGACCCCACCCATCCTTCTAGCGCTGCTTTTCCCCTACCAGGGGGGGTCGTGGCGACACTACCTTGAGTGTCAGTCACCCGGGGCGCCCCGCCCCCCTGCGCCCAATGATAGGGACGTCACTGCTACCGCATACTTCACACCGCAGATCAGCAGTGACTTGCAACAAAGAGGCATTGAGTATTGCCTAGTAACGCTAGCCGCATACAGGAAGTAAACAGATGTCACTTTGGCCCGGTTCACCCTTGCCTTGAAGTGGCAAATGGATCCGTAAAAATGGATCGTCATTGGTCAATCATATCCGTTTTCACTCCATTGCCACTCCGTTTCCGTTCCGCTGCTTTTGTTCCGTTTCCCCAAATCCCCCTAGACCCCATCCCCAAAGTGTATTTTTCTGTATAGAATGGTCCGTTTCTTCAGTAGTGTGAATAATAGAGTTGTCCCGAACGGTTAGGCCGCAAACTTATTTGCGCGAACATCGCTGGTTCACGTTTGCGTCGAAAAGCGAACTTTATGGCGAGTTTGACCCGCCCCTATACCACATCATTGGGCTAAACTTTGACCTTCTACATCACAGTCAGCAGACACATAGGAGCCAATCAGGCTGCACTACCTCCTGGAGCTCCCCCCCCCCATATAGGGCAGCAGCGTCGGCCATGATCTCACTCTGTGTTGCTGCAGTAGTGAGAGAAGGGAGAGGAACCTGCTGCAGAGATAGGGAAAGCTTAGTTAGGCTCTTGTAGCTTGCTCCTAGCTGATGTTTGTTGTTGAAAAGCACCACAAAAAGAGCTCTTTTCAGAGCTAATGTTCTTGTGAAGTATTTTTTTTTTGTGTGTGTGTGTGTGCCACTGACACTGCATTATACAGCCCTGTGTGTCGCAGCTGGCCCTTGCTAATTGATATACTGTGCCAGGCCCAGCGCATTCAGTGCCTACCTTTTCACTGCACCGGTGTGTGTGTGACTGCACATATTATACAAGCAGTCAGTACTTTTCACTGCAGCTGTGTGTGACTGCACATTTGTGCAATTGACACTGCATATTACAGCCCTGTGTGTCGCAGCTGGTCCTTGCTAATTGCTATACTGTGCCAGGCCCAGCACAGTCCATGCATACCTTTCACTGCACCTGTGTGACAGCATAAAGTTTTATATACCAGTCACTGCATACCTGTTCACTGTACATGTGTGTGTGACAGCTGCACATTTGTAATACCAGTCCGTGCATACCTTTCACTGCACCTGTGTAACAGCACACAGTTTTATATACCAGTCACTGCATACCTGTTCACGGTATCTGTGTGTGTGACAGCTGCACATTTGTAATACCACTCTGTCCATACCTTTCACTGCACCTGTGTAACAGCACAAAGTTTTATATACCAGTCACTGCATACCTGTTCACTGTACCTGTGTGTGTGACAGCTGCACATTTGTAATACCAGTCTGTGCATACCTTTCACTGCACCTGTGTAACAGCACATTGTTGTACCAGCAGTCACCTTTTCACTGCACCTGTGTAACCACACATTGTTGTACCAGCAGTCACTTTTTCACTGCACCTGTGTAACCGCAAATTGTTGTACCAGCAGTCACCTTTTCACTGCATCTGTGTGACCACACATTGTTGTCCCAGCAGTCACTGCAACCTTTTCACTGCACCTGTGTAACCACACATTGTTGTACCAGCAGTCACCTTTTCACTGCACCTGTGTAAGCGCACGTCGTATTAGTCAAGTCAGTGCATACCTCTTACTTCATCCCCCCCAAAATGGACAAAATAAGAGGTAGAGCCAGAGGCAGACCACCCGGCAGGTCTTTTTGAGGTCATGCTGTCGTGATTTCGTGCAGCCCTCGACCAAAGTACAGGGTTCAGAAGAAGGCACGTGCCATCAAACCCCAATATTGTCAGGATGTAGTTGACTATTTAACACAGAACACCTAATCTTCCTCAGCTTCCGCATGGAAGCATGACATATCTTCCTGCTCTGATTCTGGTAACCCACTTAACACTCCGTCGGCAGCCATCACCAAAGTGCCATCATCCCAGGGCTCAGCGGTGTGGACATTTTTTTGTGTGTCTGCCTCAGATGAGAGCAATGCCATCTGTACTCTCTGCCACCAAAAAATGGAGCCATGGAAAGACCAAGACCCGTGTAGGGACAACTACCTTACGAAGGCACATGATTACAAAGCACAAACTGCAATGGGATGACCACCTGAGGAAAAGCAGCACACAAAAGCAAAGCCACACACCGCAGTGTAAGATACCATCACGCAATTATTTCTCAAAAAAGGCTATACCTAAACTGTACCGTGATGTTGAAAGGCAAGTGGTGTCATCTCTGGCACACAGCATTGGGTCAAGGGTCCATCTGACCATGGATGCCTGGTCTGCAAAGCACGGTCAGGCCTGCCCGAAGACAGTCCCCATACACAACATCTCTGCCTGCACACCATGTGACTGCCTGCCCCAAGACTAAGTCGGTCCCCACACAGCATCTCTGCCGCTTGACTGCCTTCTCCGCCACCACCAACAGGGTCCAGGACTCCAGGTGGATTCCTGAATTTTTGCTAGCAGCGGCCATAATAAAAAATTTTCTGGTGCGTGTACATGCCTGTCTAATGTTTCTGGCTGCACTGTGGCTACAACAACAAAACAAAATGCATGTACATGTGCCCAATCCCCTTCGTGATCATTACCTTGCCGCGGTGAAAGGGCTTGCGTATCACAATGAAGCAATGACCGGCTATATGAGTGTGTTGGGGGGCACACCTGACCCAAGAAGATAATAAGACCATATGGGCTTAAAAATCGCCTGCACTCTTGCCATGGTGTGCACCAGTCCAGCACGGCCGTCACTACACAAACAGCTGTTTGCGGTGCGTTACACAGTGAGTTTGGTCTGTCAGTGTGAAGAAGTACACTAATTACACTACCTGATTGGTGTATACACATGCAAGATGTTTTAAAGCACTTTAGGCCTCCAATTTAGCAATGCAATGTGATTTCTGCCCTTAAAACGCTGCTTTGCGTTAAATCCAGATTTTTCCCCGGGATTTTTGGCGTGTATCCCACTCCCCCATGCAAAAACTCAGATGTTAGACCCCTTGAAACATCTTTGCCATCACTTTTTGGCCAGCATAAATGTTTCTAATCTTCAAAGTTCGCATCCCCATTGAAGTCTATTGTTCGCGAAAGTTCGCGCAAACCAAACTTTTTGCGGAGGTTCGCGTTCGCGGTTCGCGAACCTAAAATCAGAGCCATCTCTACTGGAGACTTCACTATTAGAGATGACAGTTTGCCGGTGAGCAGTATTCTGCGAACATTGGCTGTTCGCATTAACGGCGAACAGCGAACATTTGGCATGTTTTATTTGCCCCCTATATATTATTATTGAGCTAAACTTTGACCCCTTACCTCACAGTCAGCAGACAAATGGCAGCCAATCAGCTAGCACTCCTTTCTGGACCCCCCACCCCTCTATCAAAAAGCAGTTGCGGTGGCCATTTTGGATCAATTCTCTGCTGCGTCCTGACTGTTAGTGAAAGCAGGGTCAGACTTGCTGCAGATAGGTAGGGACAGTATTAGCTAGGCCTGTGTTCTTGTTTCTTACTTGCTGTGAAAGCACTTCAAACAGCCCTACTGAGGGCTAGTACATCAGTCTCCTGTGTTTTTTGTGTGTGACACCCCACAGCCCACTGACACCCATAGCTGTGAGCACACTAGTGCTGTTACCTCATTAAGTTGCAGGCTAGAACCACTCCAATTCATTAACATTTCACTATATTCTGATAGTATTATTATATCTTTGCCACTGACACCCAGAGCTGTGAATAATGTGATTTCTGCCCATTAGGGTTTAAAACCTAACTTTGCATCAACTCCATAATTTTTGGTGGGACTTTTTGCATGGATCCCCCTCTGGCTTGCCACAGTCCAGGTGTTAGACCTCCTGAAACAACTTTTTCAACACGTTTGTCACCAGAAACAGTCTTTGTAACTAGTTTTAAAATTCGCCTGCCCATTGAAGTCTATGGCGGTTTGCCAGATTGGCCTGTTCGCGAACATTTTGCGGAAGTTCACATTCGGCGATCACAAACAGAAAATTCTATGTTCGCAACATCTCTATTCACTACTGGACCAGATGAGAGAACTTCAAAATAAAACAGAGAGGAGCGGGAGAGGCTGACAGGAGGGAGCTTTCCTGGGAAGAGGTGAGTATTATCTTCTCTCCCAATAGGAAAAATTTGATTTGTGCCCATGGATGGCCTTTAAGTTCAGCAGCCTCTCCTGGCGGAATAGACTATTTCACCCGAGTCACTTTATTCCAGTTTATCACATCCTTGTAGAGCTGTAGTCTCTCTACAAGCGGCGCTGAGGCTGACAAAAGGAATTCGATACCCCGAAGCCCTCTTTCCTGTCATCTGGTGGGTGACTAATGTATCTCCATGTGAACATCTGGACTCGGGCCAAGCCAAAGACCAGAGATTATGGCCAAAAGATCTGAATCAGCCTTTTAACATCTTAAGTGAACCTCTCTTTCCCTGTATCAGGGAGGTCCCCTGGGTTTACTGTACCACCAAATAGCTAATTAGCCGTGATCTCTACCGAAGAGCAGTCTGGCAGGTGACAGCGGGGAAGATGTATGGAGAGTGCACTGTGTATTATCAGCACTACAGCCGCTACCATGTCTAAGCTTAATTAATAAATTAGGAACCTGCAAAGAAAATGAATGTCCATCTGTCTGCTGAGGAGGACCAAAGGCAGCTAATAACACCTGGTGTGAAAAGGTTACTTCAAGCTTTGAGAGAGCCGGCAGGAAAGATGTCACCCGTGGTAGCTGTGTTAGAGATAATTGGAGCATGGAGAGAGTAGCAAGCAGATACTCAACTGGTTAAAGAGAAACCAAGGCGTTTTAAGTGTCAAAAAGGCAGAGCCGGATTATCCACAATACCTTGTGGGCCTAGGGCTTTGAGAGAGAATAGGGGCCTGATTGAAGCTAGCCCTCTCCAAATCTTACCAAATAAAGCCAAGTGAACATCAAGGATGGGTCCAGAGTTGTTACTTGCCTAGGGCCCCATTTTACCTTAAAGTATAACTGTAAGCTATAAAAAAAACCAAAAAAATAAAACCTACCTAGGGCTTCTACCGGCCCCCTGCAGATGGCCTGTGCCAGGACAAAATGATCCTCCGGTCCCCCGCCACGGCCCACTTCCGTTTTCTGCGATTTTAATGTTGCGGGCCACTGGACCTGTGTGGCGCATCCTCACTTCTGCTTACGACGCTGGGAGCATCCTCTGCTCACATCGCCCTGGCCATGCAGGCGCAGTGGCCTGCAACATTAAAACTGCAGGAAACGGAAGTGAGCTAGGGCAGGGGACATCTGCAGGGGGCGGTAGAATCCCAAGGTAAGTTAAACTCTTTTTTTTTTTTTTAATAGCCTGCAGTTATCCTTTAATCCATCTCTGCAAAAAAGGTAAATACTTACCTAAGGAGAGGGAAGCCTCTGGATCCTGTAGAGTTTCCCATGCTGTCCTCCGCTCTCTGGGACACTCTGCAGCTGATTGGGACTGCTCTCCTCTTCTGGCACAAGTGTGGCCATGCCACAGCCCCACTGCTGAATAAGCTTTTTTAGCACCGCTGCTGAATAAGCTTTTTAGCACTGCTACTGAATAAGCTTTTTAGTAGTAGGGTTTTTCAGTCCCCTACACTTTCATTGTCGTTTTGGGTCACCCCGAGCTGCTTGATTACTGTACCATAAAGTTAATATTTTTTTTCTTCAAACACCTAGACCTAGAGTCTACAACAACAACAACAAATAACATTTGTAAAGCGCTTTTTTCCCATAGGACTCAAAGCGCATAGGCATGGCTCAGACCATCGTGGTACAGAGGAAGAATTTTATAAGTCTGGAAATGCCAGGCTAAACAGGTGGCTTTTTAGTCTGGATTTGAATAGCTCCAGGGATGGTGCTGTCTTTACTGGGTGTGGCAGGGAGTTCCAAAGAGTAGGAGCAGCATGACAGAAGGCTCTGTCGCCAGATTTTTTGAGGTGCACTCTGGGAGTGACCAAGTTTACAGAACTTGCTGATCTGAGGTTGTGAGAGGTGTGGTGCAGCTTCAGCAAGTCCTTCATGTATCCAGGGCCCAGATTGTGCAGGGATTTGAATGTCAGCAGTCCAATCTTGAAGAGTATTCTCCATTCTACTGGTAGCCAGTGCAGTGAGCGAAGGATCGGTGTAATGTGACAGTGGCGAGGCTGGTTTGTTAGCAATCTGGCAGCAGCATTCTGCACTAATTGCAGGCGACGCAGGTCCTTTTTGGAGAGGCCAGCATAAAGGGCATTGCAGTTGTCCAGCCGTGATGTGATGAAGGCGTGAACTAGGGTTAGAAGATCCTCTGGGGGAATCAGATGTTTAATCTTTGCAATGTTCTTCAGATGAAAGTAGGGAGATTTAACTACAGATGAAATTTGGTTTCTGAAACTCAATTCCCCATCGATTAGTACGCCAGGGTCGGAGCTGTTTATGTCTGAATTCCCAATCCTGATTGGTGTTGCTTTAGGATAGAGCTGTTTTGATTAGCGTTGGCTTTGGACAAAAAGGACCTCAGTTTTGTCAGCATTCAGTTTCAACCAGTTATCATTCATCCATGCCTGTAGCTCAGCTAAGCAAGAATTTATTTTTGGAGTAGGGTCTGTTCCACCAGGTTTGAAGGACAGGTATAGCTGTGCGTCATCGGCGTAGAAGTGGTACGTCAGGCCATGTCGTTGGATAAGTGTACCGAGTGGCAACATGTGGATTGCAAACAGCAGAGGGGATAGGATTGATCCTTGTGGCAATCCGAATTGTAGAGGTGCAGGTTTGGACATTATAGGTCCTAGGGATACTCTCTGTGTTCTGTCAGTAAGGAATGATCTGTACCACTGGAGGACTGATCCACTGATGCCACAGTACTCCTGCAGTCTGTTAAGCAGGATTTTATGGTCGACTGTATCAAAAGCCGCTGAGAGATCCAACAGGATTAGGATGGAACATTCCCCTCTGTCCCTTGCCATGAGCAGATTGTTGCAGACTTGGATGAGGGCTGTTTCACAGCTGTGGTGTTTCTTAAAGCCAGATTGTAGAGGGTCCAGGATGTTGTTCACTGACAGCTTGGTTTCAGCCTTTTTGGAAAATTCTTTTTTTTTGACTTGTACCCACGATTCTCCTTAACATATGTAACAATTTTGGTGTCAATAGCATGTATGGTGGTTCCATGGGCATCCACACATATGGCAAATTCGGGCGTCTGCCCGACCCTGGCCGCCCGCTGCCCCCCCCCCTGGCTGCGTGCCCGTGCGGCCAGCAGGAGGGGAGCAGCACAGAGAAGAGGGAGAGCTATGGGCACAGTGGGGAAGGGCGGACGTCTCCCCCCCTCCCCTCACCTTAGGGCTCTCCCTCCCTCGCTGTCCCCTCTGGAACGAAGTTTTGTGCAGCGGCTGGGCAGCGGGCGGAACTCACCTCCGTCTCGCTCCAAGCGCCGGAAGTTCTGGTGCCGCTGGTCTGGACCAGACCAGGCTAGCGGCAAATCCATCCGGTGCCTGAACGAGACGGAGGTAAGTTCCGCCCGCTGCCCAGCCGCTGCACAAAACTTTGTTCCGGAGGGGAGAGTGAGGGAGGGAGAGCCCTAAGGTGAGGGAAGGGGGGGGGGGAGACGTCCGCCCTTCCCCACTGTGCCCATAGCTCTCCCTCTTCTCTGCGCTTCTCCCCTCCTGCTAGGGGCACACCTGGCTACTTATTCTGGGGACATATACCCCTCTCCTGCCTTTTGGGTTGCAGTTTGGGCACTCGACCTTCAAAAGGTTCGCCACCACTGTCCTAATCTAATGTCCCACCATTGCTAAGTTCATGTAAACTTGTCTCCACCCACGACCACACCCACATTGTGGCTCATGACCACACCCATTTTTTGGCGCCGCGCGCTACGCGCGCCGCATGCAGTTGCCCACACGTCTCTACCGCAAAATGTTCTTCCTCCCCCCCTTTTTGCCCCCCCCCCTGGAAAATTTTCTGCGGACGCCCATGGGTGGCTCTGCTATTCACTGCTAAAGTCGGCATAAAATTACACGAAATTACGCAAAACTTTACGCAAAATTACAAATGACCATACGAAATCAATTGAATTTACAAATCGTAAATACGTATAGACGTAATTGTGAAAATGTATGTGAAATTTTGCGTAATCGTAATTAGCTAATTATGATCATCACTAGTTAAGTATATCAAGCATGAGTACCCCTGGAACCATCAGAAATACCCACTGGGGTACGCGTACCGCAAGTATGAGAACCCAGGGCCTAGATCACACTACTCAGTTGTGTTGCAGAATAATTCTGCTTGTCAACTCATTGTATATGCATAGCTCTGAACTGTCCCTCTTTTAGAGGGACAGTCCCTCTTTGTGAACCCTGTCCCTCCTTCCTCCTCATTTGTCCCTCTTTCAGGACTTTGTCCCTCTTTCTATGTAAATATATGTTTTTCTCTACTGAAAATGTGTTTAATTGCCTCTAAACTTTAAAGAAAACCTGTAACTACAAAAAGTTGCCCTGGGGGGTACTCACCTCGGTAGGGGGAAGCCTCTGGATCCGATCGAGGCTTCCCCCGTCCTCCTGTGTCCCACGGCGGTGCCCCACCGAACAGCGGGCATGTAAATATTTACCTCCCCGGCTCCAGCGCAGGCGCCGTATCCGCTCTTCGCTCGGAGATAGGTGGAAATACTCGATCGCTGTTGGCCCACTCTCCTGCACAGGCACAAGTCTCCTGCACCTGCGTAGTAGAGCGGACCCGACAGAGATCGGGTATTTCTGCCTATCTCCGTATGGTTTGCCGCAACAGCGCCCCCACTGGAACCAGGAAAGGTAAATAAATCAGTGCTTATCAGCGCTTGTCGAGGGAGGATTGCCGGACACTTCGGGGGAGCCAGCGCTGGACTGCCTGCAGCTACAGTGGAGGGGGAAGCCTCATTGGGACCCTGAGGTTTCCTCCTACCGAGGTGAGTACCCCCCAGGGGATTTTTTTTTTTTGGGTTACAGAGTCTCTTTAAAATTGATATATTTCTTACTTTCAAATGTTAATATGACGGAAAATGCGCCAGGATAGAAAGGACCAGTGTGGTTTGAATGATAGAACAACATATTTCTGCTTATGAAATCTTTGTGGCAGTGGTGCTCAGCAGAGCTCGAATATTCGAGTAGCTCGAATATTCGAGCTCTTTTCCAGCTATTCGAGCTCGGTATTCGAGCTCCGAATAGCTGTAGCTATTCGAATGGGCTATTCGAGTACACTCGAATAGCCCATTCACTATTCGAGCTATTCGAGCAAAACGGCGCTATTCGAGCTCGGTACCGAGCTCGAATAGCGTCATAGCCCAGATTGATGTCCTTAGAGCCAATCAGAGGGCTCCCAGGCCCTCTGACGGCAGCCAATCACAGAGGGGGACCCTGGCCAGCCCCTACCCTATAAATAGCGGCCGCCATGTTAGGTTTCTCCGTGCTTGCCTGAGACTTGTACAGAGAGAGAGTTGCTCCTTTGTGCTTTGGCTTAGCAAGAGCTCTATTGTGGTCATTTACCTAGCGTTTTTGCTCACATACACCTCCTATACACACCTATATTGTTGTTAGTTAGTTAGACATTGTATTTTAGTTAGTAGCTTTTGTGTTACATAGAGACAGGCCAGCTGCTGCAGGCTTACAGCTTTAGGCCTCAGGGCCTTGCCTGTGTGGGCAGCTGTCCTCCTGTCCTCTGTTTATTTCTCTCTATTCTATACCAGTATTTCTGCTGTCCTTTACTACTGATTGTATTAGTATTGTAGTTATATACTGTAACTGTACTAGGACACTCACTGTCACTGTTCATAGGCTACTAGCTGCTCCTGCGTGTGTGCACTCACTTTCTGTGTACACACTACACACACTCTATTTCCTTCTGATAACTGATTGATTATTGTAATTGATTATTGTAATTAGTTAGTTGTACTTACTGTTACTACTTACTGTACTAGGAGTCTAGGACACTCAGTCACTGTTCATAGGCTACTAGCTCCTGCGTGTGTGCACTCACTGTCTGTGTACACACTACACACACTCTATTTCCTTCTGATAACTGATTGATTATTGTAATTAGTTGTACTTACTGTTACTACTTACTGTACTAGGAGTCTAGGACACTCAGTCACTGTTCATAGGCTACTAGCTCCTGCGTGTGTGCACTCACTGTCTGTGTACACACACTACACACACTCTATTTCCTTCTGATAACTGATTGCTTATTGTAATTAGTTAGTTGTACTTACTGTTACTACTTACTCTTACTGTACTAGGAGTCTAGGACACTCAGTCACTGTTCATAGTCTACTAGCTCCTGCGTGTGTGCACTCACTGTCTGTGTACACACACTACACACACTCTATTTCCTTCTGATAACTGATTGCTTATTGTAATTAGTTAGTTGTACTTACTGTTACTACTTACTCTTACTGTACTAGGAGTCTAGGACACTCAGTCACTGTTCATAGTCTACTAGCTCCTGCGTGTGTGCACTCACTGTCTGTGTACACACACTACACACACTCTATTTCCTTCTGATAACTGATTGATTATTGTAATTAGTTAGTTGTTTGTACTTACTGTTACTACTTACTCTTACTGTACTAGGAGTCTAGGACACTCAGTCACTGTTCATAGGCTACTAGCTCCTGCGTGTGTGCACTCACTGTCTGTGTACACACTACACACACTCTATTTCCTTCTGATAACTGATTGATTATTGTAATTAGTTAGTTGTACTTACTGTTACTACTTACTCTTACTGTACTAGGAGTCTAGGACACTCAGTCACTGTTCATAGGCTACTAGCTCCTGCGTGTGTGCACTCACTGTCTGTGTACACACACTACACACACTCTATTTCCTTCTGATAACTGATTGATTATTGTAATTAGTTAGTTGTTTGTACTTACTGTTACTACTTACTCTTACTGTACTAGGAGTCTAGGACACTCAGTCACTGTTCATAGGCTACTAGCTCCTGCGTGTGTGCACTCACTGTCTGTGTACACACACTACACACAGTCACACACTCTATTTCCTTCTGATAACTGATTGATTATTGTAATTAGTTAGTTGTACTTACTGTTACTACTTACTCTTACTGTACTAGGAGTCTAGGACACTCAGTCACTGTTCATAGGCTACTAGCTCCTGCGTGTGTGCACTCACTGTCTGTGTACACACACTACACACACTCTATTTCCTTCTGATAACTGATTGATTATTGTAATTAGTTAGTTGTACTTACTGACTGTTACTACTTACTTACTTACTGTACTAGGGACACTCACTCAGTCACTGTTCATAGGCTAGCTCCTGCGCGTGTTTGCGCATGCGTGCACTCACTGTCTGTAGTGTACACACACTAAATTTACTTGTGATTACTACTGATTATTGTAACTGCTAGTTGTACTTCCTGACTGTTACTACTTACTTACTGTACTAGGGACACTCACTCAGTCACCTCACCCACCAACCCACTCCATTAAAGTACCCCACTTTTCACCCGCCCTTTTAAAAAACTTTTGTCTATACGCCCAAAACATCGAAGATGTCTGGAAGTGGCAGCCAGCGCGGTTTGGGCAAGGGGAAGGGCAGCAAGGGAATCAGGAGGAGAGGGAGCAGCATTGTGGCAGGCCGCGGCCGCGCCACCATGCACAGTTCCGCAGCAGCGTCAGTGGCTAACATTCCTCCCATAGCCACTGGCCGTGGACGCCTTGGGCGCCGCCCAGCAGGAGCATCTGCAACTCACGCTGCAGAGACACAGCAGCAGCAGCGTGTAGCACCTGCTCCGATTTTCCTCCAGCCGGGTCGGAAACATCCCATTGAGGAAAAGCATGCAGACACTGTGGTGCAACTCATGACGGATGATGAGCAGCCCGCCATCAGCTCTGCATCCGAGGCCTCCACCCTCACCACCACCACCACCACCACCACCCCTGTTCGCAGCAGCCGCCCAGCAGGGTCTGGGGAGGAGGCCAGTTCACCGTCACTCGCCGACCTGTCATTCAGCAGTCTTTTGACCCCAGGCATCATGAGTAAATTGTCTGCTGTTGTTGGCGATCTTGAGGAGGAGATGCTGATGGGCACTTTGGGGGATAAGGGATTGGACAGCAAGACTGTGGCGACAGTCAAGCAGCCCATCCATGCATCAGGAGAGGAGTTTGGGGGGTCATCATCCCAGCAGGACATGTTTCAGGAGGGGGAGGATGATGATGACCCGGTGACAGACAGAGACTGGGCGCCACCACCTCCAGGGGATGTCGTCCTCAGCAGCTCTGAGGAGGAGGATGCGCTTGTGGGCCTTGCAAGGAGGCGCATCATTGCAAGCATTGGCAGCAGTAGGCAGGTCCCACAGCCTGCTGGTGTCTCAGGCTCAGCAGCAGCAGCAGCAGCATCTGCCAGTACCACCACCAGCCGCACCCAAGCCCCCCCCCCCCCAACCACCACAGGGAGACAGGCAGCAGCGCTTCCATGCCGTAGGGGGATGTTTCTGTCACCAATCTGGCGATATTTCACCATGCCCACTGTGTACAGCAAGTACGCCACTTGCAACCACTGTCAGCGGAAGTTGAGCAGAGGTGCAGACCCCTTAAAGTTCAGCACCAGCTCGCTCATCAACCACCTTGCTGCGAAACATTTCCACCAGCATGAGGAGTTCCAGAGGCTGAAGGCATCTGGTGCTGGCAGTGGCACCACACCCATCACTGCACAGCCTTCAGCAGCAGCAGCAGCAGCAACAGCAGCCACCCGCCCTCCTGCTCCTCCAGCAGCACCAGCAGGAGTGCGGAAACGCACTACTCCTCCCCCCTCTGCAACTCCTGCCGCCGACACTGAGGCCTGTTCTGGCAGCCAGTCCTCAGTGGCCTCCTCCGCTGTGTCTGCTGATTCCCGTGCCAGCAAAAGGCCACGCCAGAGCCTTTTGAGCGAGTCCTTCCAGGGGGTGGTTAGGGCTCTGCCTCCCAGCAGCCGTCGCGTGCGGCAGCTGAACGGCTTGCTGGCACGGGCCATGTGCTCCCAACTCCTGCCGTACACGCTCGTGCAGGAGGGGAGCGACATTCGTGCGCTGCTTGCTTGCGCAGCCCCAGACTGGCAGCTCCCCAGCAGACACTTTTTCTCCCGCAAGGCCATTCCTGCACTGCACCGCTTTGTGATGGCCAATGTGGAGCGAGGGCTGGAGCACGCGGTTGGTGAAAGGGTCCACGTCACCATGGACTCCTGGAGCAGCCGCTTCGGGACAGGCCGCTACCTGTCCTTCACTGTCCACTGGGTCAGCTTGGTGGAAGGGGGTGAGGATGGGAGAGCAGCAGCGGGCACAGCAGCAGCAGCAACACAGTGGGTGGTGCCACCCCGCAGGGTCAGGGGAACTGCAGCAGGTTCCTCCGATCCTCTGCCATCCTCCGGCACACCTGGCCAAACCCCCCGCCTCAGCAGCAGCGTGAAGGCCCGCCACTGCCAAGCGCTGCTGCACTTGGTCAGCCTTGGGAAGACCAAGCTGACGGCAACCCATGTGTTGGCCAAACTCCAGGAGCAGGAGAGGATTTGGCTGACCCCCAGAGGCCTCAGAGTCGGAGAGGTGGTGGCCAACAATGGGGCCAATCTGGTTGCCGCAATAGACAGGGGAAACCTGACCCACATCCCCTGTCTTGCCCACGTGCTGAACCTGGTGGTGCAGAAGTTCTTGCGCACCTACCAGGGGATGGGCGAACTGCTGGAAACGGCAAGGAACGTTGTGCGTCACTTCCGGCGCTCGGCTGCAGCCTGTGCGAGCCTGGAAGACGTGCAAAAGGAGCTGGATCTGCCACGCCATCGGCTGATCCTTGACGTTCCGACTCGCTGGAACTCCACCCTGGCGATGTTGGAGCGTCTGGTTGAACAGAAGCACGCTGTCAACCAGTACCTTGCCCTGGCCACTGTTTCCGCCGCTCAGAGAAGGGACAAGACCAGCAACATCCCGTCCATCGTCCCCGATGATGACTGGAGGCACATGCAGCAGGTGTGCTTAGTGCTGGCTCCCTTTCTGCAGGCCACTAACATGGTGAGCAGGGACCATGCTATGGTCTGCGAGTGGGTGCCCCTGGTTTGTCTGCTGAACAGGGCCCTCGATGCTTTGCTGGAACAGGGAGCGGCAGCCTTGGACCAGCAGGAGCGGCAAGCAGCTGCACAGTCCACCTCTGAGGGGGAGGAGGAGGAGGACTTGGTGGAGGTCCCTGACCTTGCTGCTGATGAGGGGGAGCAGCACAGTGCAGCTGAGTTGGTGCGGGGGTGGAGAGAGGATGAGGCTGACGAGGCAGAGGAGGAGGATGAGGACAGCAGCACTGCCGTCGATGTGCCAGCAGACGTGGCCCGCCTCTTCCCAATGGCAGCGCACATGCTGACGTGCCTGCGCAGAGACCCCAGGGTGATCCAGATGAAGCAGAGGGAGGACATCTGGATCAGCATGATGTTGGACCCACGCCTCAAGGGGAAGTTGAGCCAGTTTCTGCCGCCTGCAGGAGGAGACCCAGCGCAACAAATAAGGAGCTTGCAGCAGGCCCTTGTTGAGCGCTTGGAGGAAGCCTTCCCCCAGCCTTCCACCCCCACTGTCCAGCAGCCAGCACAGAGGCAGCAGCAGGTGCCTGCATCCAGCAGCAAGCGCCCCACAGACCTGCTGTCTCTTAGCCACGAGCTCTACAGGACTGTAGAGGCTCCGGCAGCAGTGACTAGAGAGGAGGTGCATGCAGCAGCATCCTCCACCGGTCACAGCCAGCGCCTGACCCGCATGGTGGCTGACTACATGGGGTCCTACAGCGGGCTTGACAGCGATGCCCCTGTTGATCCCATGGAGTATTGGGTCAAGCGCCTGGAGATCTGGAGCGAGCTGGCGCAGTACGCCCTGGAAGTGCTGTCCTGCCCCCCTTCCAGCGTGCTGTCCGAGCGCTGCTTCAGTGCAGCTGGTGGTGTGGTCACCGAGAAACGCTCACGTCTGTCTCACAAGTCTGTGGACAGACTGACGTTTCTCAAGATGAACCAGGCGTGGGTGGAAGGCGAGTTCCTGGCCCCTGTTGTCGGCGAGAGGGGGACATGAACTGGCTAAGAACCATCGTTAATGTGCCTTACCACCCTTTACCACCTCCTGGCTCCTGCTCACTAAGCCAGCCTGGTTCACTTTGACTATTACGTCGCCTGCAGCCACACATTTTACACCTACAGTGGGCTGCTGTGTACTGCCCTTCTGCTGTCTGTCTGTGTTTCCCACTGCCAGGGTACACAGATTTACCTTCTGCTGCCACTCTGCCACCAGCTATTACGTCAAACAATAGCTATATATCTGTGTAATTTGTTTTACAAACAAAACCAAAAAACCATTAAAAAAAAAAAAAGGTTTAATTTTTCTGAGGTGCCCGGGTTGAAAACTGTGTTGTCCCAGTTGTGTATTGGACACGATGTGGGCTGCACGACCGCTGTCTGGGACCTCCTGTTGTGTTCATTTACGGCCTGGTATCACCGCTAGGTACCAGGGCTATTATGTCACGCTGCCTGCCTGCTGCCACACTCACACTACTCCTCCATTCCTCCTGCTGCTGCTGTCTGTCTGTGTTTCCCACTGCCAGGGTACACAGAATTACCTTCTGCTGCCAGTCTGCCACCAGCTATTACGTCAAACAATAGCTGCACACATAATTACTCCTCCATTCCTCCTGCTGCTGCTGCTGTCTGTCTGTCTGTGTTTCCCAACGCCAGGGTACACAGATTTACCTTCTGCTGCCACTCTGCCACCAGCTATTACGTCAAAAAATAGCTATATCTGTGTAAATGGTTGTAAAACCAAAACTACAAAACCATTACAAAAAAAAAGGTTTAATTTTTCTGAGGTGCCCGGGTTAAAAACTGTGTTGTCCCAGTTGTGTATTGGACACAATGTGGGCTGCACGACCGCTGTCTGGGACCTCCTGCCTGCTGTGTTTATTTACAGCCCTGGTATCACCGCTAGGTACCAGGGCTATTATGTCACGCTGCCTGCCTCATTGACTGCCTGCTGCCACACACTCATCCTCCTCCTCCTGCTGCTGAATTTACCTCCTGCTGTCTGTGTGTTTCCACTGCCAGGGAGCACATACAATGGCGCTTCCAACATGCGTGCGCCACCAGCTATTTGTTACGCTCAAAAATAGCTGCATTTCTTTAAAAAAAAAAATTTGAAAAGAGAAATAAGTGAAGAAGAAGACGATATAGAAGAAGATGAAGAAGAAGAAGAAGAAGAAGAAGATGATGAAGAAGATGAAGAAGAAGATGATGAAGAAGAAGATGATGATGAAGAAGAAGAAGATGATGATGATGATGAAGAAGAAGAAGAAGAAGAAGAAGATGATGAAGAAGAAGATGAAGATGAAGAAGAAGAAGAAGAAGATGAAGAAGAAGAAGATGAAGAAGAAGAAGAAGATGATGAAGAAGAAGAAGAAGAAGAAGATGATGAAGAAGAAGAAGATGATGATGAAGATGAAGAAGAAGATGAAGATGAAGAAGAAGAAGAAGAAGAAGAAGAAGATGATGATGAAGATGAAGAAGAAGAAGAAGAAGAAGATGATGATGATGATGATGATGATGATGATGATGATGATGATGATGATGATGATGAAGAAGAAGAAGAAGAAGAAGAAGAAGAAGAAGAAGAAGAAGAAGAAGAAGAAGAAGAAGAAGAAGAAGAAGAAGAAGAAGATGAAGAAGAAGAAGAAGAAGAAGAAGAAGAAGAAGAAGAAGACGAAGAAGATGAAGAAGATGAAGAAGATGAAGAAGATGAAGAAAAAGAAGATGAAGAAGATGATGATGAAGAAGATGAAGAAGAAGAAGAAGACAATATAAAAGAAGAAGAAGATATAGAAGAAGATATAGAAGAAGAAGATATAGAAGAAGAAGATATAGAAGAAGAAGAAGAAGAAGATATAGAAGATAAAGAAGAAGAAGTATATACAGTACTGAACAAATTTCTGGACACAACTTCTCTTTTCAACTTTTTTTTTTTAAAGGAACATCCCCACATAATTACTTGCTGTTGTTACTTGGAAAAAAAGAGGTTTCTTGCATCATTCACCCTCAAAACAAGTGTTGGAAGCTATTTAAGGCCAATTCGAATAGTCAGCTCGAATAATGAGCTCGAATACCGACTCGAATAGTCAGCTCGAAGTCCGAGGTCGAATCGAATAGTAAAAATTATTCGACTCGAATATTCGACTGACCTCGAATAATTTACTATTCGAATTCGACCAAACTCGAATTTTAAAAAGGGGTATTTGAGCACCACTGCTTTGTGGTATGCATGACTAGGGGTGTGCAGGGGGCGTGATCAGGGGTGTGGCAGGGGTGTGACTTAAGTGTCCCTCTTTCTCATCTCAAAAAGTTGGGAGGTATGCACTTACAATTCTATGGACCTTTTCACAGTAACCGATCAAGTTATTCTAACTGGCCGCATGCAGGCTTTGAATTAAAGTCAATCTCCAGTCTCCATTGCAGCTCACACACATTTTAGTGTGTTTTGCAAATGAGCACTGTGTGAACCTAGGTTTTTTTTTTTTTTTTTTTTTAATGTGGCAGTGAAATGAATTGTTATCACTAGCCACTAGATGGCAGAACATCTAGGATGAATTGACATCTTCTTTGAAATTAATGTATAGGACAAAATTGCTAAAATTTAAAGTGACAACAATAGGCTGACTTGCTAAATAATTGAGTGTGCGGGTGTATTTATAGTGCGCTGTGTATATGGCGGGAGCAGCTGTTAGTGTCTACAGCGATGAAAATATTTGTCAGTGTAAAACGCTATTTACCAAACGAGGTCTGGCAGGGGAAGCGCACCCTTCAGAATTTTTGCAGAATCAGCACAAAATAAGATTAGGATAAAATTCAGAATAAGCCATGTTTTAAGTAGGCTAAACAATTGAACAATGTAAAGTTTTCTTAGAGGGTAGCACCAGTCAAATGATTCCACCTATTATTATTATTTATATAACACTGACATCTTCTGCAGTGATGTATAAAGTATATTGTCTTGTCACTTAACTGTCCTTCAGAGGGACTCACACTCTAATCTCTACCATAGTCATATGTCTATGTATGAATCATGTAGTGTTAAGCAGGCCATACACTGGCTCGATTCACGGCCGTTTCGACAGCAGATCCGATCCTGGGATCGAATCTGCTGCCAATCGCTTGCGCTAAACGCACCCGCCAAACCGATTCCCTCCCGAAATCGGATCGGTCCGTCGATCGCGCTGTGCGGGAAATTACCCTCGATCGCCCGGCGGTAGGAGCGCGTCGCATGCGGCGTACGATTCGGGCCCGATCCGAGCATGTATACATTACCTGAAGCTGGCTCCGGGGTCCTCTTCTCCTCGCTGCACCGCATTTCCGCATGTCCCAGTGTACGCTTATACTTCCTGTGTCACTCCGGTGACCAGGAAGTTGAAATAGAGGGCGCTCTATTTGAACTTCCTGGTCACGGAGTAACACAGGAAGCGCCGGGATGGAGCAAGAACAGCGGTGCGGTGCAGTGCGGAGAAGACGCCCGGGAGCCAGCCTCAGGTAATGTATACGGGGGGGGGGGGGGGACAGGCGGCAGGAGCAGCTGAACAGATTGTGATCGGTTTCAGGCTGAAATCGATTCACAATCTGTTTGCAGTAAAGGCAGCCATACGATCCCTATCTGATCAGATTCGATCAGATAGGGATCTGTCAGCTGGTCGATCTAATGGCACATCGACCAGTGTATGGCCACCTAGTGTATGTATTGTAGTCCTGGGCCAATTTTAAGGGAAAGGTAATTAACTTATCTGGATTTTTGGGATTAAACTAAAGTCCCAGGAAGCCCATGCAAACACAGGGAGAACATACAAACTCCATGCTGATAGTGCCCTGGCTGGGATTCAAACCATGAACCCAGCACTGCAAGGCGAGAACACTAACCACTATGCTGCTACATAGTTATTTTTTTGTTTTATTTTTTGATGGGGTGGAGGGAGTGACAGTTGAATCATTTCTTTTTTTTATCACTGTCTGTGTTCTTGTTGATTGATTTCCTCATCGTTACTTGCCTATTAAAGCCAAAGGAGGCATGGACCCAGCCCGCCCTTCTACAGTGGGAGGAGTTAGCATCCAACTGGAACATCACCAGGATATGTTGTACCAATGAACCAGCGAAGATGTAAGAATATTCTGTACACTTAAACTCAATCTTTATAACTGAAACAATCACTTAGTCAAAACTAAACTAGTTAATTTTGGTGCTGTCAGTCCTATGTTAAAGAGACTCTGCAGTCTCCTAAAAATGATGTTTGTACTTTAACATAATTGCCCCTCCTAAAACGCTGCATCTTCACGGCTGAAAACTCCATAAATCACCCCTAACTCCCCCGGCAAAATCAACGACTTTCATGGATTTTGCTGCCCTAAGCAGGCAGAGCTTTGGGCTGTAGCTCTGCCTCCATGCGCATCAATCAGCGCTGATCTCCGCCTCTCCCCCGCCCCTCTTAGTGAAGCAAGACTGAGAGGGGCGAGGAGAGGCGGTGATCCGCGCTGATGGACGCGTGTAGAGGCAGAGCTGCAGCCATAAGCTCTGCCTCTATTCCCCGCAATGTGCCCCAGGGAGTTTGGGGTGATTTATGGATTTTTAAGCTGCGGGGATGCAGCATTTTAGGAGGGGCAATTATGTTAAAGAGTTTTATCTTTAAAATGGGCGCCACATAAATAGCAAAGTTAATTGCAGCTACCTTGGTGCAAGGGGTAATTTGGGCTCCATTTTAGGCTGCTGGCACCCATTAATTAATGCAAAGGGAGGGAGAATCCAGTGGCAAGGGCAACGGTTATATCAACGTGGACTGCAGTGGAGATTGGTAGGTTAGTCAATGCAAAAAGAAGACAGACTCCGGCACTCTCCATCAACTTCTTCTTTATTTAGCCACGGAACTCAGGTCCAAACAAATGCCCCATCTACAGCTGTTTCGCGTGTAAGCACGTCTTCACAGGACACGTGGGACCTTTGGTAGGTTAGAGTTAGGCATCGGTATCAGTCGATATTGCAGCAGGAACGTTGGTTAGAGTTAGGCATCGGTAGGGGTATTAGTTATGGTTAGGTATTGGTGGGGGTTTAGTTAGAGTTAGGCATCTAGAGAAGTGGCTGGATAGTGTACTGGTTAAGGGCTCTGCCCTTGACAGGGGAGACCAGGGTGGCCCCTTGAGTGCATCCCAGTGGCTGCAGCTCTTGAGCGCTTTGAGTCCAACAGGAGAAAAGTGCTATACAAATGTTAGGATAAGAGAAAGGGCTCCTATGAGAGTAAGGTTAGTATATAGTAAAATGTCAGTAAGGCTGTATTCACAGTGGGACGTTGCGGTTTAATGCGACGTTAAAGGCGCAACGTGTCTGCGAGCAGTGAGTTACCATAACGCAACATTTTTTTTAATGCGACTTTAACGTCACACTGTGAACGGCCCATAGGATTATCATTGGGTGGACTTACCTCCCCAAAACCAAACGCAACCACTATGTATGGTTTAAACAAGATTTAATTCGTACTCCAGAACAAATGCAACGCGTTTCGCTGGTCTCTCGCCCGCTTCCTCAGGCGATAATACAGATAGGAGTAACTCAGAAGTTGTGTAGCCAAGTACAGCGCCTCTGTGTTTTTACTCTGCTGGTGCCTCTGTTTCCATTGCAATCTTCGGTGCGAATGCCAGCCGTGACGTTAGGAGGAAACCAGGCACCACTCATCACCAGGCCAATACCATCCCTACAGTGAAGCATGGTGGTGGCAGCATCATGCAGTGAGGATGTCTTTTAGCAGCAGGAACTGGAAAACTAGTCAAGATAAAGGGAAAGATGACTGCAGCAAAGTACAGAGACATCCTGGATGAAAACCTGATCCATTGGCACTTGTTCCCCGCTGCCGGCCCTGCCGGTGACTCACAGTCCGCACACACTGATAGGCAAAGGGTGCAGTCGCAGTACGCCCTCCGCAAGGGTAAACAATAGTCAGCTGACCCGCTCAGCTGACTGGAGCGGTGTCAGCTGATCTCTTCCTGACAGGGCCTTGCTATGTGATTGGTTGTGCGGAAGGTTGCTGGCCAGTGATTGGTGAATGATTGATATTTAAATGTGAGTGCTCCCAGTCATCGCCCATGATAAGCATACCTTTGGCTAGTTGCTGGGTGCGCACTCTGATTATTGTTTGACATTCTGGACCTCGACCTCGGATTGTATTTGACTATTCTGCTGTGATTAACCCTTGCTTGCTTCCTGGATATCTCTTGTCTGCTGCCTGGATTGACCCTTGCCTGTTTACTGGATACTTTCTTGTCTGCTGCCTGGATTGACCCTTGCCTGTTTACTGGATACTTTCTTGTCTGCTGCCTGGATTGACCCTTGCTTGTTTACTGGATACTCCTTTGTCTTCTGCCTGGATTGACCCTTGCTTGTTTACTGCATACTCTCTTGTTTGCTGCCTGGATTGACCCTTGCTTGTTTACTGGATACTCTCTTGCCTGCTGCCTGGACCAACCATTGCCTGCTATTGGATACCTCTTACATGCTATCTGGATTGTCTGTTACCTGGGGACTTGCTTGTCGGAAGCAGTAGATTTGGGCGCATGAGACAAGTGGACAAAAAGGGCGCCCCATTCACTCCCATTATAAATATCGTTTATCGGGCGCCGAACAGGGAGAAAAAGGCGCCCGAGATTATTAACGTTTTAACAAACGGCGCCCGGAGAATTTTAAGGATTTATGACTATGTTTGTGATGATTTAACTTTACAAAATCAGCCCGTGACGAATAATGTTTATAAAGATACTAAATCACTATTTATAAAACATTTCTAAAACATTATTATCCACCCAAAAAAATTAATTACATTTTTTTATTTACATTTTTTATTTATTAATGTCTGTAAAACAGTATTATCCATAGGGGGTCTTAGGTTTAGGCACCAACGGGGGGGTCTTAGGTTTAGGCACTAACAGGGGGGTCTTAGGTTTAGGCACCAACAGGGGAGTCTTAGGTTTAGGCACCAACAGGGGGTCTAGGGGTTAGGGAGAGGTACAGGGAGGGTTTTTAACAAACGTTAAAATAAGTTTCAGTTTACAAATAGGGAAGATTAACGTTTTAAGAATTGCCGATCTCATACACATTATTTAGTGATTTATAAATTCTTAAAACACTATTTCTAAACGAAATTCTACACAATATTTCAATAAACGATAATACTGTTTATCGTTTACACCACGCGCCCTTTTTTCCCGACGCCCTTTTTTGATGTACCCCTTGCTTGTCATCCTTGTTACCACTGACTCTCAACACTGATTGCTTCAGTTCCTCTGAACCCAGGTAATGACCTATGTGAGGTCTCTGAACTGTTGAACTGTGTATGTGATACTGCAGAACTGTGTTACTAGCCTCAGTAAGGGCCTCTGGTGGTATATCTGCCTTCTCTGTCAGCTTGTGTGCCTTACTTGCTTAAGTCCTAATTAGGGCCAGCTAGTGGTGTGCCAGGCAGGGACAGTATAGGTGTCAGTTAGTGGTGTACCAGGCAGGGATAGTTAGGTGAAGAGCGAGACCCATAGCCTGGGCATACACGCTGACTCCTCAAATTATATCACCAAGCATTACAGTAACATAACAAAATGTGGACAAGTGATGCAGTCACTTATTCAGGATATCCAATTTTACATTTATCATCCTGGTTTTAGCATCAGATACACATCCTGTATCTACTGTATATATTGCTGTATATTGGTGTTTATCTCCCCCCACCTAGTGATGTTTAACCAAGGCTGTTTATTCTACTGCCAGCCCTAAAGATTTCGCCACTTTTGATCAATATCAGAAAGTAACTCGGGGTGAGGAAAGATTTTACAATGGGCAAACACTGACTAAATAATTTATAACAGAGTATTGTAAATAAAAAAACTAAAAAAAGCAATTTTATTCACTACAGTTCCTCTTTAAAGTAAATATGCTAAAACACCTCACATTTCTTTTTTAATGGTATAGTGGCATTATAGTTGGATGTAATTGGTTACTTGAAACCACCAAGAGATGTATAACAGGACCTTCTCTCCATTCATCAGGCTGCCTCTAATAGACCATCGGAGCCCAGACACAAACAAGCTCTAATAACGCAATCATTCAACATTAATTAGAGAAAAGTTAAATCCTAATGATCAATTAAGAGTATAGTGAGGAATCAGGCGGGAAGAATGATATAGACAAACGGTGGTAGGCACAGATGTCCTCTGCAGTGAGTGTCAATGACTTCGGGCCATAGACTGCTGTTTAAAAATTTATTGAGAGCATCATGAGAATAATCATCAATTAGCGGCGGAAAGTCTCAGTTATCAGTGCAGATTATTAGTAGTGGTTGCCCACTGTTTGTTCCATGAACCTCGTCTAGGGCTATGGCGAGGTAGGAATGATGGAGAGACAGAACAGCTGCAGAGTCCACAACTCTGGACACAGCAAAGCCAATTGCCATTATGTGGTTGGGCAGGCGCAGGGCTAGGTCCAAATTGATAGACTCTCTGTCCTTGGAAATGAGAATCCCTAATATCAGCGGCTAGGAAGAAGTGCTGTCCAGACATGCCTCTATTCGGTTTGAGGGCAATTTGATGGCTAAAGTGGTCCAAATGTTGCACATCAACCTCCTTGGTGGTAACCCGGAGTCAGACTCAGGCTGGAAATTCCAGCGGCTACCCCGAGCCTGACTTGGGGTAGCCGCTGGGAGGTATAGGCAGAGCCTGTGTACAGCGGGCGTTTGTAGCTCACCTCCCCCAGGATCCAGATGCTGGTAGTCATTCCTCTTCCGATCCTCGGAGGCTGTCGATTCCTCTGGTTTCTCAGCATGCCAACAGACAGTGATCTTACTATGGGGTAGAGTGTCACCCAGTTAATGGAGGGGGAATTGCAGCTCTGGATCCAGAGGAGATGAGTAATGTGCTGGGCTGCTGCAGATCTCTCTAGTGCCATGATTTTTCCTGCTTTTAGGGTCTAAAAGTGTGTGGGAAAAAATTGCACCACTTTTAGACCCTAAAATCCGGAAGTAATCACACTGCTAGGGAGGTTAGGTAGTTCCCAAATTTGTAAACCATTAAAGTCCAGAAGAAGGGGGGGGGGGGGGGGATGGCATGGGAAACTCACCACATATCAGTCGATGATCTTTGCTAATACAAAATGCTGGAGGTGTTAAAGAGCATCCATTGATATCACAGAGAACCAGTACCACACTTCCTGGTCCATACTATGCAGTCACATGACACAGGTTACACCTCTATTACTTCTCACATTTCCCTGGTCTATACTGTGCAGCCACATGACTCACATCACACCCCTGTTACTTCTCACATTTCCCTGGTCCATAATGATCGCGCGCTATTTGGTACACGCAAAACGTCGCACCGTCCATGTGCAAAGTATGCTTATCAGGCTATTTTGGCCATGAATGGTGCGATGTTTCTACAAACTTTTGCGGGCATATTAGCGTGTGCAAAGGCACTTTGGACGTGCTAAGGAGCTTTTCTCTGGCGTGCTAACACTTAGCACACTTTTGTGAGTCAAGCCCATCCTGTTGATACTGCCAACATGATGTGTCATGTGACTGCACAGTATGGACCAGGGAAAGTTTTAACAGGAAGTAATGTGAAGCCCTTGCAGAACGGCGACCTCCGGTGGTGAATGGAGGTAATTATAGCTGCTGCCGCCGCTGCTCCCACTTACATAGATGCAGGAGGGGAGAGCCCGAGGTGAGGGAGGGGGGACCGTCCCCCTCCCCACCGACATGCTACCAAGCTCTCCCCTCATGCTGCGACCCCTCCAGCCCCACTAAAACGGCCATGAGCGGGCCCCAGGGGGCGCTCAAATTTTTGCAGGGGGGCCCGGGGACTTCTAGTTACGCCCCTGATCACACCACTTACTTCTCACATTCTCTAGTCCAGTCATTGGCAGGTATGAACATTATGTTTGTATAGACAGATGTTTGCGGCATCAGCTAATCATCAATTTTCTTCCTAGATATAAACACTACAAAATGATCTTCCAGTGCTATAAAATCATCCGTGCCTGGATATGCTGGCTACTTAGTTTACCTGACTTTGGTTCTGCTTTTCCTAAAAAAAAAGTTATTTTTTAGCCCTGTGATTAGAGGCCGTTAAGTGTTTGTGTTTATTGCATTTCCCGCAGGAAAACAAAATGTCCATTGCTAATAAACTCTCCAAATTCTGCAATCATCTCCTCCTATGTCACTGCAGAGGCCATTTAATTATGGTGTAATCATACACATTGCTGAAATCATTTTCTCTGAGTGGCGAAGGGGTCGAGGGAGGAAGTGACCTCTGGACACTTCGTACAGAAACGGAAATCAAATGCTGTATGCTCTTGTCACAAACACGGCCCATCATCAGCTGCGAGATGATTCTGCCGATGGCACAAAATAGGAGTTGGCCGGATGTTAGTCCCCAAAAATCTCACTCCTCATCAGACCGTTGGATTTTTTTGGGTGAAGGGCTAATGGTGACCTGAGAATGAGACACTGGTGCACATAAAGTCTAACATTACAAACATGCTTAAAGAGAATCTGTACTGTAAAATTATTACAATAAAAAGCATACCATTCTATTCATTATGTTCTCCTGGGCCCCTCTGTGCTGTTTCTGCCACTCCCTGCTGCAATCCTGGCTTGTAATTGCCATTTTTATGCAGTGTTTACAAACAAAAGACATAGCAAGTGATAGGCTGAGAGTAGCTCAGTGTGTGAGTCATACAGAGTGTGCAGGAGGCCTGGAGAGGGTGTGTATAGCTTCTATCCAATCACAAGCAGCACAGCACATTCCAGCCTGACTGCCTCAGCCCGACAGAGGAGAGAAGATTAGATCATATAACAGAGATAATACAGCCACTGTGCAACTAGGAAAGGCTGCAGTTAGAGAGACCACATAGAACAGGTATAGGAACTTATAGGATAGAAGAAATATGGATGAAAATTTTGTTACAGAGTCTCTAATGTTTTGTTCAGGAAATATGGGCTAAGTCGAAAGTCTAAGGTGTGTATAGGGGTCTCCTGGTGTTGCTGCCCTCCCTAGTATTGGCTGCAGTGGCTGAATGGTGTAATGGCTAAAGTGTAACTGTGTCAGGCATAACATCAAAAATCAATTCTTTATTTTTATGGTAAAAAAGTAATAAGGATGCATACCAGGCAATCCAAAAGTTAAGAATCACTCTTACTTTTCTTTTCCATAAAACATCATTCCCCAGTTTACCTGGCTATTATTTGGTACATTTGCCACACAAAGGAAGTTGTAGGGCATGCTGGGTTTTCTTGTATTCTTCTTGACTTCCCCTAGACCAGGGGTCGGCAACCCGCGGCTCCGGAGCCGCATGCGGCTCTTTTTCACCTTCGCCGCGGCTCCTAGGCGGCTCCGGTGTCAGTGGCTGCGGCGCACGTGTGACGTGTGCTGTCGCTGGCCGGCAGCCTATCAGAGAGGCCGCCGGACCAGTGCAGTGCAGGGCTTCGGGCGGCCATTTTCCCATAACCCTGCAGTGTAATGCAGGCAGGACGTGATGCAGTAAGAGGATCGTGGGAGTTGTACGCCACAAGGTCGGGACCGGAGGTCGGGACAGGAGGAGATTGTGACAGGAGGTCTTCTGACTAGGTGAGTAAATGGGTTTTTCTTTTCAGATCTGCTGAAGGATTGTGCATATTGGGGTCAGATCTGCTGAAGGATTGTGCATATTGGGGTCATATCTGCTGAAGGATTGTGCATATGGGGGTCATATCTGCTGAAGGATTGTGCATATGGGGGTCATATCTGCTGAAGGATTGTGCATATGGGGGTCATATCTGCTGAAGGATTGTGCATATGGGGGTCATATCTGCTGAAGGATTGTGCATATGGGGGTCATATCTGCTAACGATTTGTGCATATGGGGGTCATATCTGCTGAAGGATTGTGCATATGGGGGTCATATCTGCTGAAGGATTGTGCATATGGGGGTCATATCTGCTGAAGGATTGTGCATATGGGGGTCAGATCTGCTGAAGGATTGTGCATATGGGGGTCATATCTGCTAACTATTTGTGCATATGGGGGTCATATCTGCTGAAGGATTGTGGGGGTCATATCTGCTAACGATTTGTGCATATGGGGGTCATATCTGCTAACGATTTGTGCATATGGGGGTCATATCTGCTAAGGATTTGTGCATATGGGGGTCATATCTGCTAACGATTTGTGCACATGGGGGTCATATCTGCTAACGATTTGTGCATATGGGGGTCATATCTGCTAACGATTTGTGCATATGGGGGTCATATCTGCTAACGATTTGTGCATATGGGGGTCATATCTGCTAACGATTTGTTTTATAATGGTTTTGCGGCTCCCAGTTTTTTTCTCTTTTCAGAAACGGGTCCAAGTGGCTCTTTATGTCTTAAAGGTTGCAGACCCCTGGCCTAGACATAAATAATGCAGCCTGATTGGCTGAAGCCTCCAGTTTTCCCCTCCCACACCTCTGTTCCTCTCCAATTGGACGATATTTCTCATGCACTATTTCTCTTGCGTTTTCGACTGCACAGCTGGGTGGGAGTGTCTGAAGACTGGGAGGAGGGCGTCAATGATACGCAGACAGAGTAAGGGAGGAAATTATGTCAGAGTTGGCTTCAAGATAGACACAGCCAAAATGATAAACCCTAAAGGTTACGATACAATAAAATGATCCGATATGGCTGACAGCTCCACTTTAAGGGCTCTTTCTCTGACACAGCAGACCAGAAGTCGAACCTTGTCTCTTCCTTTTTAGTAACCCAGCACCTATTTAGTTGGAGACCTTGGGCAAGACTTCTAACACTGCTACTGCCTATAGAGCGCGTCCTAGTGACTGTAGCTCTTGCACTTTGGGTCCACCAGGAGAAAAGCGCAATATAAATGGTCTGGGTCTGTGTCTGGGTCTATTGTCACTGCAGAAACTGCAGAGGAAGTTACCACACTGCGAAGCTGCTTCACCCTTGCCACTCAGTGATCATTTCCAAACTGCTGCATGAAAGTACATAGGGAAGTCTATGTCTACAGTCTAAAGCAGGGCCAATGTAAGCTTTACTAGAAGCAGGGGTTCCTATTCCTAAGTGACCACTCATAACATATTGTAGCAATTCCTTGGATGTTTTTTTTTCTTCTGTTTTTACAGCTTAGACTCACGAGGCGAAATACAAAAAAAAAGTTAAATACTTGCATGAAATGTGAATGCACGGAGAACGCCATCCTGCCCTCCGTGCCTCTCCGCCGGGTCCCCGCTGCTTAATGTCCCCCTGTGCCGGCTCCTGACCCCACAGCTCCGGGTCGGGCTCTCCTGCCTCCTCTAAAATGGCCGCCGGAGCTGGCCGCGGCTGCACAGTCCGCATAGACACGAGTGCGGCTGCGCAGCTCAAGGGCCTCCCCCCGAATTACGCTACAAGCTGTCTCCTGTACTGTGTGAGAGTCTGAGAGGTCGGATAGCTGAAAAAGTTCGGGTGATCTGGGTAGTTCGGGTACCCGGAATCCGGATGAGCAGCACTATTAAATAGTATTTGAGTCAATTGTCCAATTGAAATGAAAGGATTGTGTTAAAAAATGCTTTAGGCCTCTTTTCCACGAACTGTTGAGCTGTGTGCTCAGCAAGCAGTTACCAGGCAGCAGTGAGCAGTAACCAGGCAGCAACAAGCCGTTACCAGGCAGCAGTGAGCAGTTACCAGGCAGCAACAAGCAGTGACACTGACCAGGCAGCAGTGAGCAGTTGTGAGAGTCTGAGAGGCATTTCACTTCCTATCAACTGTCTGTGGAAAAGAGGCCTTATTAGTTGCCTCACATTTTTATGCAATCATTTTGTTCATCCCAGTGAAAAAATAAAACCTGAAAGTCTGCACTTCAACTGCATCTGTGTTATTCCATTTAAAATTGATTGTGGTGGTAATGTACAGAACCAAAATTAGAAAAAAAGGTCTCTGTCCAGATATTTATGGACCTAACTGTAGGAACTTATTTTAGAAAAAAAGGGTCTTTACATATATTTGTGGGGCATTAAATGTTTTTGCCATTTTTTTTTTTTTGCGGCAAAGAAGGTATAATTCAGTGCCCGCCCCCATGCGCCCAAATTTCCCTTGCATGCTGCAAAATGCGGCTTTTATTGTAGGCGCTTATGGGCCAGCGGCCCCATTTTTTTCTGAAAGGGCTCCTGCGCCCTTTTCCCTGATTTGGGCTTCTTTTTTCACTATATGTGTAATATACATAAAATATATATATACACACACGGTGACATACAATATATGTTACACAGGGTGTGTTGTACAATTACGAATCCTCTGTTTTGCCCCATTCGCGTGTGTAACTTGATTGTATTGTGTATCCAAAGCAAGCATTTACCCTCGGGGGCTATTATGACCAAAAATCAGCAACGGACCTATAACATAAAAGCACTTCCACAACACAACTATAAAATTGTCTGTAACAAGGGTGCCTAACGACCCTCACTCTGGTATTGATCAATAATGGATAGATCTCATTAAAGCCGGGGTAATAATTGCACAGTAAATGATGCCTGCATAATATTAATACCACAATAAAGTTTACAGAAAACCGCACAGTGCACCTATATACATAATACATACATCTTTCTGATGCAGTAAATTCCAACACAGCGACAAACAAAAACAAAAGAAACAAATAGCGATATAGAGCGAGCCGGAGTCTCTGAGAAAGACAGGAGTGTGAATGCGTCAGCATTTATAACTAATAGGCTATACCCACGGGAAGATTTAAAGGGTACCTTAGGGCCCATTCGCACTTGGGCGATTAGCTGCGAATCGATAAATTGCCGGCGATCGCTAGAGCTTTTTGAAGTGCTAGTGCAATAAAAAGTATATGGCAATGATCTCACTGACACGATCACCGGCGACTCACGATTAGCGGAAAATGTGAATATGGTGCATGCATCGCTTTCTCAGGAATTTTGAGAGAACGTGATTAAAGTGTTAGGAAACACTAACAGCGATCGATCAAAAAATCTCGAGAACATACAGTTTATCGAGTAAAAATCACGGCGCAAAACACAAGCGCTAATTGCTAGCATTTTGCAATTGTGTGAATGGGCCCTTAGCGCTGTAAAAATGCAAGTGATTCTGCAAGCGTTTTACGTCTTTTACACTGGGAATCGCAAAATGCTAGTAAAATCACTTGCGTTTTGCAAAGCGATTTCCTAGAGATTTTTCACTATACAGTACAGGAAAGTGATTTTGTAGCGATTGGGTTTTGACACTCTATAACACTGAGATACAATCGTTACAAAATCGCTACAAAAATGCTGCATGCAGCACTTTTGTGATTTCAGCAAATCTCTAATCACTGGTGATCGGTACAGTGTGAACACTGCCATACATGTTTCATTGCAGTAGTGTTTTTCAAAACAATAGCGACTGCCAGCGATTGAAAAAGCTGTTGAAATCTTTAGTAAAATGCTCCAGTGTGAATGGCAAACAGTGATGAGCGAAAATGCAAAAATTATTTTCGCCGAATTTTCGCCTAATTTCGTTTCGACTGGCGAATTTTCGATCGAATATTTTCGCGTTAATTTTCGCCTAATGGCCATTATTTTTGCGTTAAATTTGTAGTTCGTCGCGTACGTATTTCCGCGTAGTTGTAGTACCGCTATGCGAAGCTTCGCCACGCATGTATTAGCGGATTAGAGCAGACATTTTTCTGCATAAGGGCATAAGCATCCGCATACAGCGACGTTTCTTGCGGATTATTGCGGACATTTTTTTGCATAAGGGCACAAGTGTCCGCATACAGCGAAGTTTCTTGCAGATTATTGCGGACATTTTTTCACATAAGGGCATAAGCGCCCGCATACAGCGAAGTTTCTTCAATTTTCGATGCTGGTCGAAAACGCTAATATTTCTGAAGATTTTCGCGGAAATTCGCTGAATTCGAAATCGGGATTTTCGATGCAAAAATGATTTGGGCAAAATTTTGCAAGCAACACCGATGGCAAAGCCCTTATACATGTAAGAAGAAGAACCACGTTTGCTAGGTATGTAGGAGAACAATGGCGACAGGTGTGTGTGTGAGGGAAAGGTGTCGCAATGCACCAATGTGAACAGTGCCTGAGTCATAGACCTTAAACAAGCATGCAGATCAGGCATTTGGCTGAAGTGTGGCTGGATTAACGGCATGCTTGTTCCAGGTGTGTGTGGTGTAGATACTACTGATGCCAGATAGATCAGCAGGTCTACTAGGAAGCCGGTATTGTTTAAAAGGATATAAATATGGGAGACTGCATATCCCTCTCACTTCAGGTTCCCCTTAACCAGCCGGGCGGTATGGACGAGCTCAGCTCGTCCATCACCGCCGGAGGCTGCCGCTCAGGCCCTGCTGGGCCGATTTTAGTGAAATAAAAAGCAGCACACGCAGCCGGCACTTTGCCAGCCGCATGTGCTGCCTGATCGCCGCAGCTCTGCGGCGATCCGCCGCGAGCAGCGGCGAAAGAGGGTCCCCCCAGCCGCCTGAGCCCAGCGTAGCCGGAACAAAAAGTTCCGGCCAGCGCTAAGGGCTGGATCGGAGGCGGCTGACGTCAGGACGTCGGCTGACGTCCAAGACGTCACTCCGCTCGTCGCTATGGCGACGATGTAAGCAAAACAAGGAAGGCCGCTCATTGCGGCCTTCCTTGTTTATTCTGGGCGCCGGAGGCGATCGGAAGAACGCCTCCGGAGCGCCCTCTAGTGGGCTTTCATGCAGCCAACTTTCAGTTGGCTGCATGAAATAGTTTTTTTTTTATTTAAAAAAAAACCTCCCGCAGCCGCCCTGGCGATCTTAATAGAACGCCAGGGTGGTTAAGAAAGACGAGGTGAGCTTCGTCTCCACAGGAGAAACATCGCCATAATAATGAATACGCAGACATCCCAAACTCTTCCTTTACAATATTTCCAATATGGCTGCCAGTGGGAGCAGATGGTCGGCGGCCTCAAGGTGATCTGCGAGGAATATCCGGAGATGGAACAACTGGAGGGCGAGGGCCGCCGACATCTGCACGGCTTGGCAGTTTCTGGGAATGCGTACAAAAACTCTTAAGGGCGGCCGACTTTCTCTGCGTCCTTTTGGCCTTCCTTTTGAGTATCATCTACGCTAGGAAACGTCTCTGGGTTTTAATTACAAGAATGACAGTTATAACACACAAGAGCATGTCTTATTCATTACAGCAAAAAATAAACAATTAGAAGAGAAAAAAAGGATACCCTGCTTACTGTATGTTCCTAATGTTCTACAGATTAAATGGGTCAACAGCAGCCCTATCCAGCAAAGTAGTAATTAATTATTCCTTGATCGGAAATCATTATGAGTGTAGCGATTGGCTTACACCTTTGCACCAGTTTCCAGAATTTAAAAAGTGCAACTGTCGGGCATAAAATCTAAAATCAATTATTTATTTTTATCTGGTAAACAAGTAATAAGGATGCTAATCAGGCAATCCAAAAGTTAAAATCTCTATTACTTTTCTTGTTTATAAATGATCATTCCCCTGTTTACCTGACTCTTATTTGGTACATTGCCGCACAAAGGAAGTTGCAGGGCATGCTGGGTTGTCCTTTTTTGTTTCTCTGCTTTCCCCCAGAGACTTAACTTATGCAGTCTGATTGGCTGAAGCCTCTTTCCCTTCTGTTTTCCCCTCCCATGCCTCTGTTCTTCTCTGATTGGCCAATATTTCTAATGCTGAGACAATGCACTTTCTATTGCAGAGCTGGGTGGCAGTGCCTGAAGACTGGGAGGAGGGCGGGCAATGCATACACAATCAGGCACAGGAGAGTAAGGGGGAAATGACATCAGGATTGGCTTCAAAATAGACACAGTTAAAGTGGAGAATCCTAACAAGGATTTTCTCTTTTTTTTGCCATAGAAAAATCACTAAAATCTAAATGTAGACAGTGCAATGCATATCTTATGTAAGTAGAGCAAGTATTTATCTACTTAAACATGAACATATGTTTTTTCTGAGATAGTATGGCTGACAGCTCCTCTTTAACAGATTTAAGGTGTACCTGAAAAGAGGCATAGAAAAAATTATACAGCAAATCTGTGATTTTTGAAGATAGATACTTACATATCCTGAGGGAAGCCTCTGGATCCTCCAGAGGCAACCCACTTCCTTTTCCAGACCCCTCCTGGATGCCTTGACCCACTGGAACTTCATGGTCATGCTCCCGTATGTAAGTGTGTAAATAAGCGCGGCTGACATGGGCGGCACTACACTAAAGCATGCTGTGGCACCAACCTTCCCGGGAATCACTAATGCTGCATACACACTTGAGATAAAAGTCTCTGGAAAAGGCAAGATCACAGACCAATTTTACCCCATTCCATGTAGTATGAGAGCCATACTCTACACAGTCTATTCTATGGAGCTGAACTCCCCATCAGACAGAAATCTTTGCAAGATGCTGCACACAAAGATGCCCTTACACATTCAAAAGATCATTATCTGCAAAAGATCTCTTCCTGCAATAGATCCATTCCTTCAAAATGCATTCATAGTCTATGAGATCTGCAGATCATCATACACACCTTGTTTAACAGGCAATCATCTGCAGATCAGATCCACCAGGATGGATTTTCAGATCTGCAGATGATTGCCAGATATGCAGATGAAGTCTGTTAAACAAGGTGTGTATGAGGATCTGCAGATTTTATAGACTATGAATGCATTTTGCAGGAATGGATCTATTGCAGGAAGAGATCTTTTGCAGATAATGATCTTTTGAATGTGTAAGGGCATCTTTGTGTGCAGCATCTTTGTGTGCAGCATCTTGCAAAGATTTCTGTCTGATGGGGAGTGCAGCTCCATAGAATAGACTGTGTAGAGTATGGCTCTCATACTACATGGAATGGGGTAATATTGGTCTGTGATCTTGCCTTTTCCAGAGACTTTTATCTCAAATGTGTATGCAGCATAAACCACATTGTCAATCAACAAAAATGGAGTCTGAAGAAGGCTTACAAGCTGAAAGCTTACTTTTTTCTTTTAAATTAGCTAATAAACTAGAGTTTGTATTTTAAGAACAGGAATTATCCTACTTTGAAACTTCCTATGTGTAAAATACAAGCTCTAGATTCCAGCAATGCTTATTAGGGTTGATCACAGATATGCACATTTTTCCAAGTTGATGCAAATTTATGCAAATTGTTATGCAAATATATGCAGCTTGAAAATGGACCAATCAGTTTAAACCAGGCTTTAAATTGATTGGTCCATTTTAAAACTGCATACATTTGCATACAAATTTGCATACTTTCAGAAACATTTGCATCTCATTGATCATCCCTAATGCTTAGCTACTAATTGCACACATAGTATGACTGTGATCTTCCCACAGAGGAGCAGCTTGCTAGCAAGTAAGGATGAAAGCATGGCAGCAAACTAGCCAAATACATCTGCAGGTAACTTTTCTTCCACAATAGCACCATAATTTGGACAATCTGCTCTGCTCAAAAGCCTCTGAGTTCTGTTTGTGATGTTTACATTTGGTTCTTATCATTGCTTAACTAGTTAAATTTTATTACCAGAGTCAAGGCACGTACACACGCCTGATTTATTCAAACGACGGGTAGGCAGACCCGCCCGCGGGGAGGTCGTTCTAGCGACAGTTTCTGTGTGTGTACAGTCTGTCAGCAGGCTGATAAGGCTGGTTTTCACGGATCCGCCAAGCAGATCTGTAAAAACCAGCCTTATCAGCCTGCCGACAGACTGTACACACAAAGAATCTGTCGCTAGAACGGCTGCCCCCGTGGGCGGGTCTGACTACCTGTCGTTTGAATTAATCAGGCGTGTGTACGTGTCTTTGGGCAAAAAAAAAAATTAAAAAATCTAAAGCTCACCATACAACATCGATTTTGATCACCCAAATGGGCCCCAACAGCCATTCATCGTGCCCCCCAAAAATTTGAAGGTGGAGCTGCCATTGGCGGCCGCATTGCGCCTTTGCAGTAGCATGGATCCGCTCAGGCAGAAAAAGCCAAACCTGATCAGGACCGTGCTAATGCATATGCATGAGGCATCGATCGGTTTTCTGGAGGTTTCAGCGCTGGAATGGCCCAGTGGAGGAGGATGGAGGAAGCCTCTAAATTCTCCAGAGGCTTCCCTCTAATAACCTTCCTGGCGGTAACGCGCAGGAGGTTTTCTCAGGCCCTGCTGGGCCGATTTGCGTATTTTTTTTTTTTTGCTGCGTGAGCACACCGATCGCCGCCGGCCCGCGCCAATTCGCCGCTATCCGCCGCGCCGCAGAGCCCCCCCCCAGACCCCGTGCGCTGCCTGGCCTATTAGTGCCAGGCAGCGCTGAGGGGTGGATCGGGATTCCCTTAGACGTCCATGACGTCGGTGACGTCATCCCGCCCCGAAGCCCTCCAGAAAATCCCGTTCTTTGAACGGGATTTCCTGATCGCCGATCGCCGGAGGCGATCGAAGAGGATAGGGGAATGCAGCTTCACAGTGGCTATCATGTAGCGAGCCCCAGAGCAGGCGCTGCTCCCTGGCAGTTTTTAATAGACCGCCAGGAGGTTTAAGGAAGTTACCCATTTGAGGCACTTTTTTCCCTACAGCTACACTAAGCAAGAATCTCAATGAGAATTGTTTAACTCTCTGCCCTACTACTAGCAGACCCAGATCGTCCATAAGGCATGGGTCATAAGAAAAAGAGCAACAGTTTATGCTGTACATACTGGAGCCAAGAGATCAGCATGCACTGCAGCTAGTTTACTATCAGTACAGGCACAGAGTAACAGCGTATACTGTACATTCTGGAGGTAGCAGAGATCAGCACACACTGCAGCTAGTTTACTATCAGTACAGGCACATAGTAACAGCTTATACTGTACATACTGGAGGTAGCAGAGATCAGCACACACTGCAGCTAGTTTACTATCAGTACAGGCACATAGTAACAGCTTATACTGTACATACTGGAGGTAACAGAGATCAGCAAACACTGCAGCTAGTTCACTGTCACTATAGGCGCTTTGTAATTTGTAACAGTTTATACTGTACATGCTGGGGGTATCAGAGACCAGCACATACTGCAGCTAGTTTACTGTCGCTATTGCCACAGAGTAACAGCTTATACTGTACATGCTGGAGCTAGCAGAGATCAGTACACACTGCAGCTAGTTTACTATCAGTACAGGCACATAGTAACCACTTGTTCTGTGCAAATTGGAGGAAGCAGAGATCAGCACACACTGCAGCTAGTTTATTGTCACTATAGACCAGGTATGTCAAACCGGTCCTACGAGGGCCGAGATCCTCACACATTTTTGATACAGCCCAAATGAATTGATGGGTCTATATCAGGAAAGGTGTGGTCCATCAGGTAGAACACATTCCTTTCTTTCTCAGTCCATCCTAAACACTGTCATGGATCTGGCCCTCCAGGCCTGGAGTTAGACACATGTGCTATAGACTTACTGTAACAGTTTTATACTGTACATACTAGGGACTAGAGTTGGGCCGAACCTCCGATTTTAGGTTCGCGAACCGGGTTCGCGAACTTTCGCGGAAGGTTCGGTTCGCGTTAAAGTTCGCGAACCGCAATAGACTTCAATGGGGATGCGAACTTTGAAAAAAAAAAAAAATTATGCTGGCCACAAAAGTGATGGAAAAGATGTTTCAAGGGGTCTAACACCTGGAGGGGGGCATGGCGGAGTGGGATAGATGCCAAAAGTCCCCGGGAAAAATCTGGATTTGACGCAAAGCAGCGTTTTAAGGGCAGAAATCACATTGAATGCTAAATGACAGGCCTAAAGTGCTTTAAAACATCTTGCATGTGTATACATCAATCAGGTAGTGTAATTAAGGTACTGCTTCACACTGACACACCAAACTGTTCACTGAACAGAACAGGTATGCAGTGGCGGGTTCACTGAACAGGTATGCAGTGGCAGGATCAATGAACAGGTATGCAGTGGCAGGATCACTGAACAGGTACGCAGTGGCAGGATCACTGAACAGGTATGCAGTGGCATGATCAATGAACAGGTATGCACTGGCAGGATCACTGAACAGGTATGCAGTGGCAGGATCAATGAACAGGTATGCAGTGGCAGGATCACTGAACAGGTATGCACTGGCAGGATCACTGAACAGGTATGCAGTGGCAGGATCAATGAACAGGTATGCACTGGCAGGATCACTGAACAGGTATGCAGTGGCAGGATCACTGAACAGGTATGCACTGGCAGGATCACTGAACAGGTATGCAGTGGCAGGATCAATGAACAGGTATGCACTGGCAGGATCACTGAACAGGTATGCAGTGGCAGGATCAATGAACAGGTATGCAGTGGCAGGATCACAGTACAGGTATGCAGTGGGCTGAGGGCTCACTGAACAGAACAGGTATGCAGCCAGGAAGAAGTTAAGCCTAACTAATCTTTCCCTATGAGAGACTGCAGCAGCTCGCCCTACTCTCACTAATGCAGGCACACGAGTGGCCATAACGGCCGCCGCTGCCTGCCTTATATAAGGGGGGGTGGGGCTCCAGGGGCTAGTGTAGCCTAATTGGCTACACTGGGCCTGCTGACTGTGATGTAGAGGGTCAAAGTTGACCCTCAGGTGCATTATGGGGCGAACCGATTTTTTGCGAACTTTTGCCGCAAAACGTTCGCGTGCGACACCCGCACGCGAACCACCTAAGTTCGCGCGAACCACGTTCGCCGGCGAACCGTTCGGCCCAACTCTACTGGGGACAGCAGAGATCCGCACACACTGCAGCTAGTTTACTATCAGTCATGCACAGAGTAATGGTTTATACTGTACATACTGGGGACAACAGAGATTAGCACACACTGCAGCTAGTTTATTGTCACTATAGACACACTGTAACATCTTACACTGTACATACAGTACTGGGGGTAGCAGAGATCAGCACACACTGCAGCTAGTTTGCAGTCACTGTAGACACAGAGAAACAGTTATATTGCACACATTGGGATTGCTATGCCAGAATCTCAAAAACAAGATACAATACGTAGAGTACCTTGCATTATTGATCAGAGTTGAATTGTTAGACACTTTCCAGTGTGAGAACACAATCGTCTGTTGCTCCACAGCATCTGCCTACTGAAATGATAAAATCTTTATTTTCTGCAGCTTGCAGGATGTGCTCGTCCTCAGAAGCCCTCCCCCCCGCCGCGCCTGTGACATGGCGACGTCCCGCTAAATCACCGCACAGGTGGAGTGGATCCATTTGCCAAAATTGTTTTGCCAGTTCCGTTAATTAACCTCCCGGGCGACGGTGCCGGGCAATTATCTCTCAAAGACTACAGACGATTTCATTATTATTTCCGTTTTTATGGGCGGATGGAAATAAAAGTCCGATTTCTAATAGAATCTACATAAACACCACCTGCCGATGCCTATTGTCAAAGCGCTTCAAAGGCAGCGGCTTATGGCATTAGCGTGCCATAGTCTCATTAACAATGCGTAATTAAGGCATGGAATTGAAGTCAGGGATTTACTTAATGGTGGAAATCTAATGAAACGCTGATATTTTACAAAAATACGCCAAGCTCTTCCCTCTGATTTAAGGAGAAAATTATGCAAATTTAATTGAAGCTTTCGCTTTACAACACATACAGAGTGGGAAGGGTAGTGGTTAAAGAGGAACTGTAACCAAGGATTGAACGTCATCCCAATCAGTAGCTGATTTACCCCTTTACCACGAGAAATCTTTACCTTTTCTCAAATGGATGTCTGTATGGCTGATATAGTCATGAAACCCCTCCTACAGTGTGATGTCAGCATCTAGGTACTGACATCACACTGTGGGAGCGTTGTTTCATTGTGGGAAATAACAGCTGTTTCCCACTGCCAAAAAAATACAGCATCTCCTTCCAGTGATATCACCTGCCAGCAGTAAAAATGTCACTATGTGATAAATGTCAGAATGTAAATCAGGGAGAGAAAAGATTGTACAATGGGCAAACATTGACTAAATCATTTATAAATAATTATTGTAGAAATTAAGCATTTGTTTTCATTACATCATTTTCACTGCAGTTCCTCTATAAGTTTTGATTTTTTGGAAATTCCAGATTGGCAAACAAGAAGTTAATTTTGGTTTACATCTGTCATTTTGGGTTTACATCTGTAAATATTTTTTCGTTTTCATTTGCGCCCAATTCACAATAGTATTTACCATTTAGACTTATTTCGGCTTCACCTGGCGCCCATTTTTCCTCGCGCCCCAGCCGCCTCTGGAAAAATCGGCACCAGGTAAAGCCGATATAAGTCTAAATGGTAAATACCATTGTGAACTGGGCGCAAATAAAAACAAAAAAATATTTACAATGATAATGACGATAGTAAAACATTGGTAAATTTTACCGATATTTTACTAAAGCTATTTGGTCAATAAAGGCCTTCAGTTGGGGACAGTGTTGCTTGCAAATTTTCGGCAGTCATTTTCGCATCAAAAACGCTATTTTCGTTTGAGAAAAATTTCATAACAATAGCTTGTATTTTCGTTTTCCTCGCATTTCACATGAAAACATGGGAAAACGATATCTTTACCATGAAAAATTTTACAGTGAAAAATCTATATTACCATTACCAATAGCATTTTAGTTCAGAAATCTAATTTTGCATTATTTTTGTGAAAGTTAATGCGAAAAGAATATTGGCATTTTCGCTCATCACTGGTTGGGGCCAGTCAGTGCATGCGTAGTCCGGCTGAGGCTCCCACCCGCCCACCGCGTGATGGGGGTACACGCATGGCCAGGCCGCGCATGCGTAGTAAGCCCCAGACTGAGGAACTATCGGCTGAATAGGGGAGTATCCAGGCGGCCCAGGAGGACAGTGACGGACCGATCAGCTTTTTTTTATATCCCCCCCCCCCCCGCCGCCCCCCGTCCCAGGTTTCCTTTTCTGGAGCTAAATGTATTTTTTTTTACATGTTCATTGTCCACATTACAATCCACTGAAGTAGGGCTGTGATAACTCTACCTGCACCTCACGGTCCTGTCAGTAACAGAAAGGATAAACGAGACCGCCGTGACATATTTCACTTTACAATGCAGGCTGGAAATTGGCAATTTTGTGCCGCAGACGTTTTTCATCCCTTATGTTTTCTGTATGAAGATTTAATGTACAGGATTAATACCACAGCGATTGTCTGCGGTGGGGGACATCACCATAACTGAGGCTGTCACACAGGATTATTATAACCTCTCCTCCAGCCACTCTGCGCTGCTTATGAAATGGGACAATGTCTTCATGCCTACCAGCATTTGTTATTATGTTTATTTGTATAGGAGGAGGATATAGGTGGCTAAACAAGGCTGGAATTGATATTTCACCATTGTGACATTTTAATGTTGACAAATTTGAGTGTTGTAGAGACGGTATTCAGTTGCGGAGGATGGGGATTTCTGTGCAGAAAAAAAAAACAGAGGTGGCAACTGCAGACTAATCTGAGAGGAACAATATCAATTTAGGCTAACAATAGTTTTACGAAGAACCAGGAAATTTGGGCGCCTGAGGCTAATGGACTGTTTGGGCGCCCTGTAGGTGCTAATGCAAAATATCGGCTTTTGGGCGCTAAAGAAGAAGTTTGAGCGCCCAATAAATAGTGGGTGCCAAGCCCGTCTGATCAAAATTTTTCATTTTTAGCATTTAGCATTTGTGTTTTCCCCAAAAACATATTGTTTTAAAATTTGTTTTGACAACTATAATTTTGTAAATTATCAATTTTAATGTATGATCTTACAAATGTATCACTTTGTATTAACATTATTTACAGTGGAGAAAGGGGGGTTTAGGGTTAGGCACCACCAGGGGGATTTTAGGGTTAGGCATCACTGGGGGGGGGGGGGGGGGATTAGGGTCAAGCACCACCATGGGGTTTTAGGGTTAGCCCCCCACCAAGGGAGGTCTTAGTGTTAGGCATTCCCAGGGGGAGGGGATCTTAGGGTTATATACCACCGGGGGAGGGGGGTTAGGGTTAGGCACCACCAGGAGGGGTCGTAGGGTTAAGCACTTTCAGGGGAGGGTTCTGTGGGAGAGTAGGGTTAGGTTTAGTTGTAGTAAAATATTGGTAATATTTACCAATGTTTTACTATGCCCATTATGACTGTAAATATATTTTTGTTTTCATTGTTATAGACATTTTGCCCATTTTAATAATGTTATTTTAATGTATTTATTATTCCATCTTAGATAAGGATGAAAAAATGATAATAAAAAAAATTGTCACAGACAATATCTTAAAATTTCAGCTATAATTCCTGGCGCCCTTATTCGATGTATGCATTTTCCGAAGAGAGGGCGGCCTGGTTCGAGACGTCTGAAGGAGTGAGCTCCTTGTTTCATTTTTTTCCTTACAGTTTACATTTGTATCATATGGAGGGTATATTAATAAAGTGAGCCTCAGGGGTGACTTTCATGTTTTGCGCTAGATTTCTGTGACATTTATTTTGGTGATCAGAAAGTACGTATGGTCCTATTCTACTACATCCTGACAGTCGAGTTAGGGGAAAAACAATCTTAGTTCTATATACACATAAGTACTAATTAATTACAGCTCAGGTTTGTTTTTCTTACACACATTTAACAGAAGTTTGTTATTAAGCCTAAAAAAAATTCAGTCTGTTTCTTTGCATGCAAACATTTACACCTCCTGTTCAGCAATCCTAACTGGTACAGCATCGATGTATCGTGTATCTACGCCCCTGCGGATTTAACTACTGCACTGTGAGGAAACGCGGAAAAGCCGCCGCTAGTACTCAGAGTAAGGCAGCTGATTCCGTGTTCAACATGGCAGCTGGCACGCAGTCGGAGCGCGGAGAAACCGCCGCATGCCCAGACAACAGGGCGGCGGATTCCGCGTCCGACGCGGCAGGTTGCACGCATGGTCCTACTCCTGTCAGTAATGCTGAATGCGGAGAAAACGCCGCACGCACAGACAGCGGTGCGGCGGATTCCACATCCAACGCAGCAGAAACATTACAACACATGTCTGGTGTGGCTGGAACTGATAGTCCACACTGGTTCAGGAGGACGCGCGCGCGGAGAGGCAGGGCCTTTATGACAGTCAGAAAGAGGTCAGCTGACCAAGCCGGTCAGCTGACAATTTCAGCAGCTTTCATTGGTCCAGCACTTAGGGGAGGCGCTGGAGAGCGCTGGTGTATATATACTGGGTGCTAGTCAATTCTCTGGTGTCTGGCGTTGCGATCACTACGTGGTAGCACTCAGACCCTGTCAGTATCTGTGTTTATTAGACCAGTTTCTTAGGTGTTGATGATCATGGAGCTCACACCTTAGTCTAGGAATTCTGTTATTATCTGTGTTATTATCTAGACCAGTTTCCAAGGTGTTGATGATCAAGGAACTCACACCTTAGTCTAGGAATTCTGTACCATCTGTATTATTATTGCTATCTAGTCTAGTTCCAGGAGTGTGAGAATCTTGGAGCTCACACTCAAGCCTAGGCATTGTTGATTATCTGTTATGACCTTCTACTTTCCTGACCATTCTTCTGATCTCTGATTCTGTACCTTTGTCTTTCTGATACCCTGTTGCCAAACTCTGCTGGTCTAAGGATTCTGCATTTGTATACTGTCTCTGTACTTTATCTGTCCGTGTGTTACGACCTGGCCTGTCCGACCTCGAGAACTCTCTCTCCTGTTAAGAGATAGTTCACAGATCTGTCAGTGACACTTCCTCATTGGTGTCACTCACGTTCTGTCCTTCCCATTCTCAGCCTGGCTCCGCCCCTTGGGGAGCCTCAGGCCATTGGAAGGAGCTTGTTCTTGGGCAGTATCTCTTACTGCCTGGCACCCTCGACACGGGTGCTCTCCTCAAAGTATTACTGTTGCACCAAACACTCATATATTACTCAGGTGTCCAGAGGTTAGATATATATCTGATTATCGGTGATACTGCAGATCATCTATAATCGGGTATATATCTGCATTCTCGGTGATACTGCAGATCACCGGTAATCAGACCCTCTCTGTGTTACACTGATCGTTACATGCACCAGGGGCATAGATACATGTATTACTAAATGAGCATGGCAGCAATGAGATGTCTGTAATCATTTATAAAATGAAAGTAAAAACAGTTTTACACTATTTCTTATGTACTGAAGTGTGAGGCCATCTAGTGGCCAAAAGTAAAAATACACCTACATACTGTATATTAAAATAAAAAATAAAAACCCCAATAATTTTAACCCCTTATTTCCCCCTTCCCTATAATTACCAAAATAAAACCCTTGTAAGAAAAAAAAAGTAACAACATTTAAAAAAAACAAAAAAACATAATTAGTTGCTTTAGGGTATATCACTATTATTTTTTGCAAAAAAAAAAATATGTAAATCATTTTGGCAAATTAATGGTAGGAGCATGATGCATGAAAACACCTCTGTTTTTTAAGGGAAAATAACCTGTGGTAGGGAACTGGTTGGGATATACTCCCAAAACTAACATTTTAGTTACAACTCTCAGTTACATAAAAGAACATTGGAAGCATTACACACATTCTGTAAAAATCCTTGCTTATCTCTATTCATTGGCAAAGACAAATGTAACCATTGCTAGCTGAAGCTCTTTGTGGCATGTGTCTTTACTATGCCCCCACCCCTCTGCTGAATAGACACATCACCCTGTCAACAGCTGAGTCACTTCAGCAGGAAAAGGAGGAGCCAACAGAGTGAAGACACATGTCTTAGTGAGCTTCAGCTGGCAATGATTACATTTGCAGATGACGCTTCTCCTGCTTTCTACAGTGAAAAGAAAATATTTTTTACACACAGGGAATTCTTGGGAATGCTTTCAAATGTTCTTTTGTGCAAAAAATCACTTTAACCTGCCTGCTCACTCCCTCTAACCAAAAGCAACAAAAATCCTTGCGCTCCTCTCTGGAGGCTGCAGTCACACATACACAGTTTTGGGTCTTCTTTGCTTTAAAAGAGATAATGTACTGTGCCGCTCCAGACAGTAGGGCAAAAGGAGATATCTATAAAAGAAATGGAGCGCACAATAGTGCATTACCTATGTTTGTTTTTATTGAAGAATTAAATGTTGTACTCACAAGAGTTCAAATGTAAAAACGCTTCTCAGCGGTGAAGCCAACCGCTTATTATCCCAGGCAGGGCAGCAGCAGCGCACTGTGGCCAGCAGTGCGGGACCCGGTGGTTGGGGAAAGCCGTCTCACTGTCGGGATGGGCGTGGCTTTGGATCAATAGGCGTGCAGCGTCATTACGCGTTTCGGCGCTCTGCGCCTTCGTCAGATCTGATTTGAACTCTTGTGAGTACAACATTTAATTCTTCAATAAAAACAAACATAGGTAATGCACAATTGTGTGCTCCATTTCTTTTATAGATCACTCCCTCTAACCCCCACTTCCATTAACCCCCACTCCCATTCAACCTGAAGACATAATAGGCTGTCAGTCTGCAGGGAGACGTGTCTTCAGCCGACAGACCAATTACTCTGCTCTCTGAAAGCTCATGTGACTAAAGGGGGAGTGTTTCAGACCTACTGGCTGACAGCTGGCAATTCTCTGCCCTTTACTTGGTAGAACAGATATTTTCCTATTTTTCTTTGCAAGGACTACAGTGTTTTTTCAACAAAACATTTTATACATAATTAATTAAAAATAACCTTCTTTTAAATGCCTTTCAGATCTGCCTGAACTGGGTTGTAAACATGAGGGGGGAACGACATTGGGTGAATTGGGCGGGAAGCACAGAACAGCGAGGATTATAATGTTGAGGTTGTCTGTTCTTTTCATCAGTTATCTAGAAGGGAAATTACATGTATTCAACATTAAAAAGACATTTCAGTAACAGCGCATAAAGCTTCTGTCCGCATTCAGACCACACAGCTGTCAAACCTTTACATTAGCCTTTATACTAATTCCTGCTGCTGGCTTTGTGTTGTAATATTTCCCATCAGAATGGTGACTCTTCAGCCCTCTACTGAAATCAGCTCTTCTGAAGTGAAGGCTCCTTTTGTTGTTACCAGTATCACATCAGTGTGAGTTCATGCAGTTCTGGAGCATTTGCTTCTTAAGGGCAGCTTATAGGATTAAAGATCAAATACCATTTTTTGGGGGGACTATAAGATGCTTCAGACTATAAGATACACCTAGGTTTAGAGGCAGCATGTTTGTACTGTGTTTACACACTAATAGCATGCAGTCAGAGTAGGAGGATAAGCGAGAGGAGAGCGAGGTGAAGAGGTCATCATTGGGGAAAACCAGCTTGTTGTGCTGTGTGAGGAGTCTGAGAGTGAGGAAGGGGGAGGCAGGAGAGCAGCAGTGTTTCTTTTGACTTGCACAGCAGAAGGGAGGAGGTGGCACTGCTGTCATGACTGAGGAGGAAAAGAGTGGCTGAGGGTGAGCAGTATGCCACAGCCTCACAACTAGCCAGCGCGTTATTGTATTGTCACGTGAAGACTGTAAATGAAGCAAAGAAAATTGTCAGGTGCTGTGCGAACATTCCAAATCCGGGGGGGGGGGGGGGGGCAGGGCCGGATTTATCCTTTTTACCGCCCACTATCACCAACTCCCCCCAGACAGCATCCTAAACTCCCCCACAACACACCAGGGATTAGATTTTAGGCTCCTCCGAGAACAGTTAGTGACATGATGGCACAGATTACATTGTAAATTCCTTGGCGAGCGGCACATTTGGTGATTGATAGGCAGCTCAGAGATTACTGTAAGTGCCCGTTCCCTGCCCCTTCATCCTCCAAGTGCCAGATCCAGCTGTAGCCCCCCACCACTGTGTAATCAATGTATAGCAGGATTAATGTTTGGCAGGCTAACTGCTTCCGCCACCCTGCTGCCCGACAACCCTCCCCTTGCTTTCCTGGTGCCCTAGGCCATGGCCTATGTGGCCTTGCCTGAAATCCGGCCATGGGGGGGGGGGAGGGGAAACATCCTTATTAAGTTTGCCTCAGGCAGAAAAAAAAAGTCTAGAACCGGTCCTATTTAGAGGGCAAGAATAAGGGGCAAAATATGTATATACTAAACCTAGTGTGCCTATGGTGCTGGGGCGTCTTGTGGACCTTTTCCCCTCCAAACTGTCTCTATCTTAGCTACTTCTCAGCTACGCTACCTACACTGACATCTACACTGACTACACTGCCCAGCTACACTACACTGCCATCTACACTGACTACACTCCCAGCTACTCTCACTACACTCCCAGCTACACTGACTACACTCTCAGCTACTCTCACTACACTCTCAGCTACTCTCACTACACTCACAGCTAAACTAACTATGCTCTCAGCTACTCTCACTACACTCCCAGCTACACTAACTACACTCGCAGATAAACTGACTACGCTCCAAGCTACTCTCACTATACTCACAGCTATGCAGCTACACTGACTGCACTGCTCAGCTACTCTCACTACACTCACAGCTACACTGACTACACTGTCAACTACTCTCACTACACTTACAGCTACACTGTCTACTCTCCCAGATATGCTCTCAGCTACTCTCACTACACTCCCAGCTACACTAACTACACTCGCAGATAAACTGACTACGCTCCAAGCTACTCTCACTATACTCACAGCTATGCAGCTACACTGACTGCACTGCTCAGCTACTCTCACTACACTCACAGCTCCACTGACTACACTGTCAACTACTCTCACTACACTTACAGCTACACTGTCTACTCTCCCAGATATGCTCTTAGCTACTCTCACTACACTCCCAGCTACACTGACTACACTCGCAGATAAACTGACTACGCTCCAAGCTACTCTCACTATACTCACAGCTATGCAGCTACACTGACTGCACTGCTCAGCTACTCTCACTACACTCACAGCTACACTGACTACACTGTCAACTACTCTCACTACACTCCCAGCTACTCTCACTACACTCAGAGCTAAACTAACTATGCTCTCACACTCACAGCTACACTAACTACACTTGTAGATAAATTGACAAGCTACTCTCACTATACTCACAGCTATGACTGCACTGCTCAGCTACACTAACTACATTGCCAGATACATTGGCTACACTCCCAGCTACTCTCGCTACACTCCCAGCTAAACTGACTATGCTCCCAGCTACTCTCAACTACACTCACAGCTACTGCACTGCCTAGAGTGTCTCACTACACTCACAGCTACTCTCACTAAACTCGCAGATAAACTGACTGCGCTCCAAGCTACTCTCACTATACTCACAGCTACACTGACGACTCCCCCAGCCACTATCACTACACTCCCAGCTACACTAACCACTCTAACAGCTACTCTCACTACACTCACAGCTACACTAACTACACTCCCAGCTACTCTCACTATACTCACAGCTACACTGACTACTCCCCCAGCCACTATCACTACACTCCCAGCTACACTAACCACTCTAACAGCTACTCTCACTACACTCACAGCTACACTGACTACTCTCCCAGCCACTATCACTACGCTCCCAGCTACACTAACCACTCTAACAGCAAGGAGAGTTTTCTCCTAGGAGAACATTTTTCATCTTTGATTTTAAATAACTTTGCAGTACTTTTCAGCTACAAAAGTATCAAAAAGTTGGTGAAAAAGTACTATCAAAATTATTTTGAGCATTTTCTTACCTTCTGGGGGCTTAAAAGACATTTTATTGATAATTTTAAAAATATCAGCTAGGCGAAAACTCAGGTGAAAAAGTGAATTGCATATGGCCCATGGTCTGCGATTGCAAACTGGAGAAATATTCCATGGGTAATTATGAAAATAACAGATTTAATCAAAAGAATGTGAGCAGTTAAAAAAAAAAAAATATATAAAAGTAAAAGAAGAGAATTTAGAATAAAGTGGGGAAAATTACTTCCATCTGAATTGCATTTTTACACGTGTCTTTGCCACAGGCAGACAATTCCTTCTGTCCCTATGAGATGCTGTTTAATTAGTCCTAATATTCAAGTCTATAATTAATTTGATTTAACAACTTCACATGTCAACATCGTGATTCAGGTAGCATCATGTCTCTCAGCTCAATATCACCTTCACTGGTAACCGTGCGATGGGCCAACATATGGCTGTACTTGCCTCTTTATAATTGTCTTCATGTAGTCATTAGAGGTGAGAGGGAAAAAAAGACAGAAAGAGAGTACTGTATGACATTTGGGTTAGTTGCAGACAAGTGTCATCCTGCCATTCTGAGTAACCACATAACTTATCCTACTTAGGTTTCTTTGTGGGTACGTGAACAGGGTGTCTATAGGTAAAATACATGGGGGCTGATTAACTATAGATAATGGCGTGCCTTATCAGAGTTAACACACCTTATCAGAGTTAACATGCTTTATCTGAGTAGCATAGCGAGTGCTACAAACTTATGCCTGCTAATTGGCAATGACGAGAACTCCACTCGTCCTGCCCTGAGCCCCTGCGGGTCCAATCACTTTAAAGGACATTTTTCCCGCACTTTGATTTGCCCAATAGGTTGCCTGTCACTTGACAGGCAGCCTATTGGGCCAATCAAAGTGCGGGAATAATGTCCTTTGAAGTGATTGGACCCGCAGGGGCTCAGGGCAGGACGAGCAGAGGTCTTGTCATTGCCAATTAGCAGGAATAAGTTTGTAGCGCTCGCTGTGCTACTCTGATAAGGCATGTTAACTCTGTTAAGGCACGTTAACTCTGATAAGACGTGCTAACTCCGATAAGGCATGTTAACTCTGATAAGGCACGCTATTTGTGATAATGAATCGACCCTATGCAATTTAAAGCGGAACTCTAGTTAAAATAACAAGGAATACAATTGCTTAGTTCTATTTACAATGTTACTTCATAAATGACTTTACAAATTGACTTTTTATAAATGTCAATTTTTTTTCCCCATTATATGATATTTTTTATTGTGGCAAGATAGAAAAACAATACAAGGATTAAAAAACAAAATTGTTAAGTCCGCAAATGCCATGATAAACAAGTGGCTTTCCAGTCTGGATTTGAATAACTCCGGGAATGGAGCTGTCTTTACTAAGAGTAGTAGCAAGAACGTAACAATAGACCCTGCGAGGGATGCAGCTACAGGGGGCCCAGAAGCCGTTGGGGGCCCCATGGGGGAAGAAGTTTCTTTTCCCTGTCCTGAGAGATTGAAAACTGAGGGCACAGAGAGAAAAAAACTTTCTGCTCTCTGCACAATTGTTCCAATGACTGCATCTGCTCAGCCACTGATAAGGAATCATACAAAGTTTTATAGACAAAGATTTGTAGACAGTCCCTATTCAGTGTGCCGCAGGCTTTTGTGTACAGACAGAGCTCTTCCCCCAGCCTTTCTACCCCTTCCTAATTGCTGTGTACTGTAGTGATGCTGGAAGAGGCTGCAGAGTCAGCATGCGCCATCAGAGTTGGACAGACTGAGTGTAATAAGCTGAGGCAGGGAGCATGCTCATCTGTCAGTTTTCTGTATGCGTTTTCTGCACACCATGCGTTGGTACTCAGTTTACCTGTGCAGAAAGCAAGGGGGGCCCCATCCAAAGTTTCGCAGGGGGGCCCAGTGATTTCTAATTACGCCCCTGTGTGGTAGGGAGTTGAAAAGGGTAAGGTCAACATGACAGAAAGCTCTGGCTCCATAGTCTTAAAGGTGCACTCTGGGAGTGACCATGTTTATGGATCTGAGGTTGTGAGAAGTGTGGTGCAGTTTCAGCAAGTCCTTCATGTATCCAGGGCCCAAATTGTGTAGTGATTTGAATGTCACTTTAGGGCTGGTGGACTGGGAATGAGGCTAGGGATAAGGAAAGAAGAGGCAAATTCCTAGCTGCATACAATCTGCATTCGACCTGCATGCAAATCAAAATCAATTGTATCTCATTGACCACCTCTGATCAAGGAAACTTGCTCTTATGATCAGAAACAGATTAAAGAAAGATGGATCTAGAGATGAGCGTAAAGACTTAATTACGATTTCGCGAAATTTCGCGTAATTAGTGTAATTACGATTATGGCCGTAAGTACATAATCGTAATGAAGAAGGATTTCGCGTAATTTTCGCATTACAGTGGGTATCGCGAAATTACGTTTGCCTTGCATGCAACCGTTTGTAAGCGTAGTTACATAACGTAATTTCGCGATAGTTCATATTACTGTAAGCGTCAATTTTCGCGTAGTTTTTCGCGTTACGGAATGCTATTTCGCATATAAAATTCGCCATGCGGTGATATTTCGCATCAAAATTCGCCATGCAGACGAAAATGCCTTTGGCGAAAATTCGCGAGCAACCCTGCTAACAAGTAATTACGAAATTCGCAAAATTACGAAGAAATGCGAAATTACGTTATGGTTTAACGCGAAATTACGTTATGGTTTAACGCGAAATTACGTTATGAACGAACCGCAAAATTACGCGTTGAAAATTATGCTTACGGTATTTTCAATTACGATTTTAATGGCAATTACGCTACCATAATTTCGCATCGTAATAGCAAATTTCGCATGCGTAATTATAGTAACGCGAAATTTCGAAAATTTCGGCTCAACACTAGATGGATCCCTAGGTAAAGTAGAAGCTTCAGCTCTATCGGGATCAGGTTGGGGCAGAGGTCCGGATGATGACATGCTTAGTAGTAGCTTAGTTGCTTAGATTGCCCTGTTTGATTTTGCATTGGTGAAGATAGCAGCTCTGCAGATATACTTGTACACCCACACATACTGTCTTTCTGAATGTAAGACAGGGTTATTATGCCATGCACATCATTCTCAGTTAAATTCCTTAATAGTAGCTGTTCAAACCTTTCAAGGATGCAGCAATCGCAGCCGCCACTTCCTGTAAGTGTATTGCTGCTGTTACTTTGTCTGTGAAGTTTAGATGATTTCATTGTGACATTGAAATGGAAAGACGTCCTAATGATATCTGTCTATCGGCAGGTGAAGCAATATTCAGCACTCCACATGCCTTTCCTGTCGCCCCGCAAACGCTAGACTTTCTGCACTCAGAAGCTATAAAACACGCAGCAAGATATTGACTTCTACGGTAAGGAAGAAAATGTGCTGACCGAGAGGCAAGTCCATTTTCTGGCAGCGATTTTGCCCTTATAGAGATGCTGATATGTTAAAATAAAAATAGCATATTAAGGGGGATGGGGTGGATGGAATAATGATGAGCTGCGTACATGAAATGTACAGATAAAAGGAGTTACAGGGGAACTGAGAACTGGCAGAATAGAGAGATGAGTAGATCTGTTGTTATAATGTGTAAAGCTGCATACGTGCGATTAGAGATGTCGCGAAACATCAAATTTTCCATTGGCGAACGGTGAACGCGGACTTACGCAAATGTTCGCGAACAGGCGAATCTCCATAGACTTCGATGGGCATGCGAATTTTAAAACCTACAAAGACTGTTTCTGGCCACAAAAGTGATGTAAAAGTTGTTTCAAGGGGTCTAACACCTGGACTGTGGCATGCCGGAGGGGGATCTATGCCAAAAGTCCCACCAAAAATTATGAAGTCGTGTTTTAATCCCTAAAGGGCAGAAATCACATTATTCACAGCCAAGGCCGGTTCTCTCATGAAGCAAGGTGAAACACTTGCATCAGGCGGCAGAGATTACAGGGTCATCATTTTTGTACTGTGTGTTTACACTAACAGCATGCAGTCAGAGTAGGAAAAGAACGAGACTCACAGATTCACAGCCAGCCAGTGTGCTATTGTGTTGAGCTGCAGCATGTCATGTGAGAACATTAAATGAAGCAAAGCAAATTGTGTCGAGTGTTGTGCGATCATTCCAAATAAGGTGAGGTTGGGGGGGGGGGGGGAGTTAGCAGCCAGCAGAGATGAATCCAATATGGCCACCGCAACAGCTTTTTGATAGGGGGGTGGCGGGTCTAGGAGGGGGTGCTAGCTGATTGGCTGCCATGTGTGTGCTGACTGTGAGGTAAGGGGTCAAAGTTTAGCTCAATGACTATGTATAGGGGGCGGGTCAAACACCCCAACCTCTCTACCCTTCCCCAAGTGTTGTGTACTGTAGTGATGCTGGAGGAGTCTGCAGAGCAATAGCGTTGCCCCAAAGATCAGTGGCACGTGCCCCGGATCTATTTTGGGGTAGCCCAGATGTCCCCCAGGCAGAATCAGCTGTGGTGCCTCAATATTGGGCATGCTGGGAGCTGTGATGCATCAATTGGGGGTATGCTGGGTGCTGTGGTGCCTCTATGTGGGCATACTGGGTGCTGTGGTGCCATGCTGGGCACTGTGCCTTTATGGGGGCATGCAGGAAGCTGTGGTTCTTCTATGGGGGCATGCTGAGAGTTGTGGTGCCTCAATGGGAGGCTCATGGGGGCATAGGAGGGGGTCCCCTAGAAGGTCAGGGAATGCTATGGGGGAACTGCCAGATAACCTGGTGGCAGGCCAGCTTGCCAAGCAGAAAGCCAGACTAGCTAGAACAGAATCCAGATAACTCTGTTATGTTATGTTAAGTGACACTGCCTATTTATGTGAAATGCTGCATTTTGGGGGGTTTGAAGAGGGAGATTTATCCAACATTTTGTTGGCCAGGCCTACTTAGACTGCTGTTAAGTTCATGTAAATTTGGCTTCACCCATGACCACACCCACATTCTGGTGCATGACCACACCCATTTTCTGCCTGGAGTGCGCAAAAGTGATCTCTTAGCAACGCCCCTGCTGCAGAGCCAGTTCTGCTCCAGCAGAGATGGACAGGGTAAGTGTAATAAGCTGAGACTGGGAACACACTCATCTGTCGGTTTTCTGTATGTGTTTTCTGCACACCATGTGTGTCTGTATGTGTGAAAACATGCACATGTTATCACAGAAGCTAATGTAATTGATAGAGAAAATGTGTGCAGTGCTTCACTGCTGTCTGCTTTTATCTGCATGGGGAAAACACATTGAAGTGTGCACTAGTCAATTACATAACATTGGTTCTTCATTTACCTGTGCAGAAAGCGAGGGGGGAGGGGCACCACCCAAAGTTTTGCAGGGGGGCCCAGTGATTTCTAGTTACATCCCTATATGTGTAGTACAGCTAATAAATAGAATATTAGTAGCAAAGAAAAGTCTCATATTGTTCATCAGTACAGGAAGAGTTAAGAAACTTCACTTGTTATCTATGCAAATGTACTTCTCTGAGCTCTCCAACTAATTTAGTCAGAGAGCAATGCTATTTTCTGAAGCACTTATCTCAACCTGTCTCTCACAGATTCTTGTTTGTTAAAGTTTTTACGCCAGGAAGTTCAAAGGGTCATTAGCTCTGCTCTGTTTCATCATTTCAAATACAGAGTGCAATTTGTAAACTGTAAATATTAGAGAATGGTGCAATGTTATAGACAAACAGCTATATAACTGACAATAAAAATATGAGACTCCTTTCTTTGCTACTAATATTCTAATAATTATCCATACTATACATACAATTCATTATATCATATATTTTTTCACTTTAGTGTCACTTTAAAGAGGAACTGTAACGACAAAACGGCCCCTGGGGGGTACTCACCTCGAGTGGGGGAAGCCTCAGGATCCTAATGAGGCTTCCCACGCCGTCCTGCGTCCCTCGGGGGTCTCGCTGTAGCCCTCCGTACAGCCGTGACGCAATATTTACCTTCCTGGCTCCTGCGCAGGCGCTCTGATGGCTGTCGGCGCCGAAGTAGGCGGAAATACCCGATCGCCGTCGGGTCTGCTCTACTGCGCAGGCGCAAGTTTCCGGCGCCTGCGCAGTAGAGCGGACCCGACGGAGATCGGGTATTTCCGTCTATTTCCGTGCCGAAAGTCGCCACAGCGCCCCCGCTGGAGCCAGCAAAGGTAAATATTGAACTGACAGTCGGCACAGTCGCCGGCTGTTCGGAGGGCTGCGGCAAGACCCCCGTGGGACAGAGGACGGCGGGGGAAGCCTCATTAGGATCCGGAGGCTTCCCCCACCCGAGGTGAGTACCCCCCAGGGGATCTTTTTGTTGTTACAGAGTCTCTTTAAGGTGGACTTGAACTCTTGCACAGGACAGAAGGAAAACAGAGAACTTATTATTATTGACTTATATAGAGAAATGCACCCTTTAAATATTTTGGAAGGCATACAGGCCAAACCACCAGCATTTTGTGACCTGAAAAAGGCACTCGAATGCTATCAACTTCTGTAAATATGAGCTGTTTAGTTTACGCAAGGGATGCCTATAAAACCTGAAACTGTAGACACACATGAATATTCATGAAGCCCTGAAACGTCCTAGAGGCGAACAAAACAACAATAAAAGGGTTTAAGAAAAATAAAAAGAGGAGTGAGGTTACAGCTTGCCTCCTTAAATAACGTGCACCTGAGTGTGAACATCTGAGGCACGTAGACCTCATTCTCATTCCGCTAAAACAATGACTCAGAGGCACTCTGAACTGGCCATATGCTGATTTTGTGTAACCAGAGGGGGCGGGAAACGGCCGCAAAACAACTGGCTTACGACGACGCGATTCCCATCAAAACCTGCGACGCTGTGCGAAATGCAGAGAAAAATAGAACGGCAATGATATGCAAGTTGTTTTAACCCTTTCCTATCCACCCAGGAAGTGCTGTCCTCGCACTAGAACAGCCTCTCTCAAGTGTTTTACCCTGGAGGAAACCTGCAAATACTTTTTGGATCTCAAGGAACCTCAGCAAGTAATTTTTGAATCTCAAGGAACCCCTGGCATGGCCTTCAAAAGCTGATGTGGCTGTTTGTCTCTACCCTCTATTACAGTGCCATCATTACCATGACTCCTTATTCTAGTGTTTTTTATTATGTGCTCATTATTATTCTGACCCCCTAATTTAGTCTTTCTTTTTACAGTACCCCCTATTATAATGTCCCCTCTATCATACTTCCCCTCCCAACCCCCATGATGGGAAAAAATGCCCAGGAACCCCTGGAGAGTACTCAAGGAAGCCTGGGATTTCAGGGAACCCTGGTTGAGAAAGCCTGCACTAGAACAATCCGCACACTGTAGCTCCACCCCATGGCATGCACACCAGTGTAATTGCCTATTTATGAGGTGCAGCGTGGTATTGAAGGAGATCTAAGTCCAGCACTCTGATCCACATTGAGTGACACTGTGCCGGACTAGCTACGCAACTAGTGATGCGCCCAACTGCATCCACGTAATATTTAAACTACAGTACGTGGCGCAGCGATGGAGGATGGGTTCGGCAGCAATTCAAGTGGTGGGCTTAGCCCGATACTTTGGTCTAAAGGTGCTGACGCTGTGCCGGATATTATCCGCCAGCAGCGCCACCTAGTGACAGCAATTTTTCCTATGTCTGACTATGCTGGAAAAAGCCAATGTTGAACATTCAAAAACATTCAAAAAAACAACATCACTGCCCCCGGACCATAAGGTGCTGAATGGGAAGTTCCATCTAGCTGGCACTGAGCTCCTTTAGAGGGACAGTTAAAATTGTTCACCGAAGGGAAGCAAGACAGTTGGGCGCTGCCATGGGCACCCATACAAATTCTGGCTATAAAGGGAAATTTAGGTGCCCACTATTTGTATCCGAAGTTTGCATTAACGGGTGGCTCTGGTGCCTACATTTCCCCAGCGACATCCTTGAAGCAGAGGAAAACTGGGGAAAGCTGTGGGAGGCGGGCAGCAGAGCTCGGGGGCCCTTGGGCAATTGCCCCTCTTGACTCAATGGGCGAGCTGGCCCTAATCGGTTGACCTCCTGTTCTCACCCGTTGTTGTGTCATTACATGACGTTGCATGTTCCCGCAGGTAGGTAGATGCATCAGGGAGCCTCATTTGCTGGGCGGCATGGCTGTGAGGTTCCCCGATACATCTTCAGGTGAGTATTCAGCTTTAGTAAAGCAAAACTTAGTTTAGCGGTGCTTAAAATCTGTCTGTACTGTAATACTTTTTTTCCAGCTTACTTTACTCTGTCACTCTGCTTCATCCTCAAATGAGGACTTCTGTTTCCTCTAGTAAGTGTTGCATTGTTAAGTTCAGGCCATTAACATGGAGTCTAACTTTGAAAGTCGCTGAGGAGGAATAGGAAGATGAAAACAGATGGGTTTTTACATTTTTTCTCTTTTGTCAGTTGCCGAAACACGTTATGTCTAATTAGTAGGTGTGCGCTGCACTCCTGACAGCCTCGCACGATGCGGCACGATTGTCTGAAGTGCAAGAGAGAGAGAGAGAGAGGAAGAAAAACGCTGCAGAACAAATCTATTTCTCCTGCGCCTGTGATAAAAGGCAACAGCCGATAGATTTAACTTTCTTTTCTGTGTCAAGTATGTCTCCTCTTGAGAAGTAAAGAGCTTTTTTCCTTATTAGAAGACAACCCAAAATAATGATTTTTGGCTATTTTAAAAGAAATGTCTAAAGATTGTTTTCATTGTTGCTTTATTTATCAGTTATGGTACTGAAAAACAGGCTATTTAAAACTTAAAAAATAACCATAATAATGAGGGGGAAAAAAACATCAACGCTCGACTAAACACTAGCGATGGTTTTAATGTGCTCCTTTCGCTTACAGAAAATTTTGTGAACATTTTGCAATCATGATTACATGTAATTACGACTTCAAAACTGATTAGATTTCACATATTCTACCGTATTTTTCGGACTATAAGACGCACCTAGGTTTAGAAGGCAAAAACCAGGGGAAAAAATATGCAAACCTGGTGCGTTTATGGTCCAGGAGCATATTGTAGATGTTCTTCCCCAATTATTGGGTCCTCCTCCTGTCTTTCTTGGTGTCCTACTACTGTCCCCCTAGGTTTTCTCCTACTGTCCTCCTTGTGTCTTCCTTCTGTCCCCATCGTTTTCCTGCTCCTGTCCTCCTTGTGTTGTCCTCCTGTCCCCCAGTGTCCTTCTCTGTGTCCCTCTTTGTGTCTGCCTCCATGTCCCCCTTTGTGTCCCGTAGTGTCCACCTCTGTGTCCCCCAGTGTCCGCCTCCATGTCCCCTTGCTCCCCTCCCTGTGTGTGCTGTAATTAGCGGCAGTAGCTGCTTGTATCACTCTTCTATACAGAGGGTATTTGCGGCGAACAGTGGCTCCTTTCTCACTCACTCTTTCCCCCTAGTGCCGGTTGTGTTCATAATGACGTGACCAGGAAGTGCCTGCACTAGGGGGAAGGAGTAAGCTGGAGAGGTGAAGCCATTATTTGCCGTGGGCATCCTCAGGTTAGGTGAGTGATACAAGTGGCTGCTGCTGCTAAATACAGCACACAGAGAGAGCAGAGCAGGGGGACATGAAGGCAGACAATGGGGAACATGAAGGTAGACACTTGGGGACACTGAGACGGACACTGGAAGACATGAAGGCCGACACAAAGGGGGACATGGTGGCAGACACAAAACACTTGGTTGTTGCAGGGAGTCTCGGACAGGCGACGGATTGGCAGTTCGTATTGGCGGGCAATTGCAAGTCGGGGACTCCTTGTATTCAGACTATAAGACACAGGGGCCCATATGCAATTAACTTTTTCATCTGCATTTTCTCCTAGATTATTTTTCAGTTCCTATTAAATTAAAGGGGAACTGAAGAGAGTGGTATATGGAGGCTGTCATGTTTATTTCCTTTTAATCAATACCAGTTGCCTGGCAGCCCTGCTGGTCTATTTCTCTGCAGTAGTATCTGATTAAAACCAGAAACAAGCATGCAGCTAGTCTTGTCAGATCAGACTTATAAGTCTGAACCACTGAAACACCTGATCTGCTGCATGCTTGTTCAGGGGCTATGGCTAATAGTATTAGAGGCAGAGGATCAGCAGGGCTGCCAGGCAACTGGTATTGTCTAAAAGGAAATAAACATGACAGCCTCCATATACCTCTCTCTTCAGTTCCCCTTTAACTTTCCAGCACTCTGCAATTGAAAAAGTACCAAAAAATTAGGTAAAAGAGTACTATCAAAACTATTTTGAGTATTTTCTTTCTTGTTGGTGGTTCATTTTATTTACAAGTTTGAAAATATCTCCTGTGAGAAAACTCATTGCATATGGGCCAGGGATGTTTTCTTCCCACTTTGGGGTGAGAAAAGTGTGTCTTACAGTCCGAAAAATAGGGTATTTGTAAAATTTGCATGTTGCTCAAAATTACAAACACGGCAGTCATAAATGTTGCACTCCTGCAGGTGGAGTTGAAATGAGAGAAGGGCAGACTCTGCTATTTAATCTAGTTCTGCCCCTCTCCAGTGTTTCTTGTGAGTTTTTGCCAAAGTCGTTTTCACATCGAAAATGCTATCTACTGTTTAAAAAAAAAATAAATTGCACCAATAGCTTGTATTTTTTGCAAAAATTTGAAAAATTGGCATTTTACAGCAAAAACCGTGAACACACGGAAAAATCATATTTTACCTCAAAAACTCTATATTATACCCTGAAATTTTATGGAAAGTGTGAAACCCCCCCCCCAAAAAACTTATTTTTGATGGTATTTTTGCTTGAAAACTCAAATTTAACATTATTTTCACAAAAATTCATGCAAAAATAATTTTGGAATTTTTGCTTGTCACTGAAGAAAACAGTCTGAAATATGAGGAAATACCTGGCAATACATAAACCAGGAAATATAACAAATTCTGATTCAGCACATTCTGTGGTGTTCATACGTATCAAACACTGGGTAGTTATTTTTTATAACTGAGAAATTCATATCTTGTTTTTAGAATACCCCATAATAAGGATTGATGTCTTTACACATTCATATGGTGTCCAGCGACAATCCCACTGAGTTCCGTATGACTGAGGTGAACAGAGATATAGAAATATGACAAAAGATTAATTTTAAAATATATCTGCAGTGAGCTTGATTAGAATCTTTTGGGTGAGGGACGGATGTGCCCCACTGGAATCTTAGCTCCTTTTCATCTGTCAGGCGAAAGTGAGTTATGAAGGTAAGCTGGTAAGGGCTTATCTGGAAGCCTTTCAACTACATATTTCAGCTCTGGTTCCTCACTCAGTTCTTATCAGCTTTTGATTCAAGTCTGTATTTCCATATTCTGGTAGAGTGTTTTTATGGTCATATTGCCCCCTCTACAGCGGAAGGTATTTACAGCTCTCTGTGTTTCCTATAGAATACCTCAAATGTAATTTCTGACAAAATAACTTACTTTCTAAGCAAAACTTAAGGGGAACTCTGGAGTAAGTTGTCCTTATGATGGCTTTCAGGCCAATGGCAATTATTTCTTGCAGCTAATTTGAATTCTACATATCATGATTGTACTGTCTCCTGGGAGGAATAGACTAATCAGCAAGCTCATGGTGAACCAGAACTCATTGGAGTGTGTAAGCGGTTACAATGATCCAAAAAGCCCTTTTATTAAAATGCTAAGGAAAACTTGCTTTCTTAAAACTGAAAGTATTTGTGATTATTTCTGGTTGGAGTGAGATCTGAGATGTCTACCAGTGCATCACTGCTGAAATATGCAAATCAACCATCCTTGTCCTTGGAAGCTAAACACACCTCCAGATCCGCTGGAATGCAATGATGTGGGGGGAATGTTAACCCACCTGGTGGTATATAATCCAAGCCCCTTTCCCTTGTTGCCTAACTTTACCGCCCCCCCTTGTGCCTAACTTTAATATCCTCCCACACTCCTAATATTTTTGCCTATGGTGGCAAAGGTATAAGCCGTAGCTATAAACCGTAAATAGCTGCTATGGGTATCATTCATGAAGGAGCTGTCGGTAAGGAGAATTAATGCGGGGAAACCACGCTGCCGGTATTTTAGACTTCTGAGTGGTTATTCATAAAACTGTATCCAGGTGCGATAGCAGTGCGGAGATTCCCCGAACTAGGCTGGCGGTAGGCAGGCGGAGTCACAGGAAACAGCTGAGTTGATACATTTCTCCGTGTTCCGCTCTACTGCAGCTGCCTGGGAGGTCTGTGTCTCAATTAACTTTACATTAGTATCGCCACATGAGAGGGAGCGGTATTTCCCGTCCACATACCGCTTGCGTAATTCTTTATGAATTACCATTTTGTTACATTTGTTCCGATAATCACCGCACAAGGTGGTGATTTATCGCTCTGCTCTGCTCGGTAGTGTCAGTTTTTCATGCGGAAAGAGGCTTTATGAATGCCGAACTTGCTGAGTGTTCTGTAAAGTCAGCTGTTTTAAGCATTTCCGCATGTGGAAATGCTTTATGAATGATAGCCATTGTGGCTGTGACAGTAAATAGCGGCTATAAATCCCGGACACCTCCAGACGCCCAAATTACCATTTATAGTCACTAATCACGGCTTTTGCATTGCTGCCTATAGCGAGTCGTTTTTACTTGCTTTTGCTTTAGACCCTGCCCTGGAATGCCCTTCCCTGCAGGAAGACCTGGGAAGCCTTTGGGCTATTTTGCTAATTTTGTAACTTTGTTTCACTTCCGGTACACTTTAAAGTAACTCTATGATGAAAAATGGTAAAACAAATTTTAAGTAAAATGTACATCTGTCTCAGAGTAAAGTACCCTCCAAATTATTATTATTATTATTATTATTATTATTATTATTATTATTATTATTATTATTATTAATTAGTATTATTTGTTATTCATAATGTGCCAACATCTTCCCCAAGACTTTTTTCCTAGGTAGCTGCCACTGACTGTAGGTATTATTTAGTTGGCAGCTCCACATCTCTTACTGACTTTGAAACTAAAATATCAACTCATGAGAGCTTCAAAGATGTTTGTAGCAGTCTGCTGCTCACAATATTTTCACAAAATGCCTTGCTTTCACTTATCCTTATCGTATAATAACACTCTGGTTAGCTCCAGAGGAGGTCAAGGCATTGATGCTTCTCGTTGTTTTCTGACTTTGATAAGCTCAATATCACGGAGTGTTCGAGTCCTTCTTGCTGTCTGCAGGAGGCGTCAAGAGCTTGTAGTTGATAGAACAAAACTTCTGAGTCAATGATTAAAACAATACATAAAAAGGGAGGAAGAAACGGTTGTGCAGGAACTCAATAGTGGTGAGGGTCTCCGCTGTCTTGGAAGAGGGTCTCAGAGGCTTCAAAAGGTTCTTCTGCTGATTCACTTCTACAATGATGAGAACATAAGTTGCTATCCTAATGCCCTTTTCTGATTCTTTTTTTCAGATACTTTTTTATTTCAAGACACAGGTTAGAAGGTATTTTCAGTAGATAGATACCAGTACTCTACTTAAAGAAGACTTCACTGGAATAAAACTTGTGGTTCATTACCAGTAGGCGTGCAAAAAAAAAATCAAATACATGTTACACTATGGTGGCACATCAAGCTTCCTGGTGCACGTCAAGTCCATGGTCCTTATGCTAGTCTCCTAAAAGTAGGATGTGCATTGTAATGAATAAGGATGCCAGAAACTCACATGGAGTCTGCCCAGGACTCCACAAGGTGCTTCGGGACACCAGAACTACATCAGCCTTCTTTACAGCAAACAGCAAACCCACAAACAATGTGATTCCTTGGCATGCTCATAAAGTCATGCTGAGGGTGACACCCAGATAGGAAAATTACAGTAAACCTGAGACGGATTCTTACAGCTCCACCTCCCACCCACCCCCTTCCCTGTAGCTTTACAGGTCCCTTGGTTGCGTCTCGGTATACTCCACTGTGCACCTCCACAAATTGCCAGTAATAGGCAACTGGGCATGCCTGGGCCAGGTGCGTTTTCAATTGGCCTCCAGTAGCCGAGAGCATTTTGCCCATATACAAGAGAACATGAAAGACCGCGCATGTAACCGGGGGGCGGGGGGAATAGCAGTAATAAGTAAATAGAACGCCCCCCTCCCGTCACAGGTACACTTTAAATATTTAAATAACTATATTAGAAAAAGCATCTGGGTTGCCACCAGCAGGCATGTAAAAAAATCACTGTGTCCATTCATCATCAAAAAATAAAAAATAAATAAATGGAAAAATAAAAAATAAATGACATGGGGCAAAGCCTCTGTAACCCCTTATCACCCACACAGGCTGGTATAGCCAAAATGCGGTCCTAGGACCATGTGGGGTTCCACAGCCTGAGCTATACCAGCCTACATGGTCTATGGTATGGGGGGGAGGGGGGCTCTGGAAGAGATGGACGGCAAATCCTCCCTGTCTCTCCCAAAGCCCCCGTTCATATCATTTGCAGGCTTTGCTATTAACCCCTAAAGTTGGCGATATTCTACAATCTGAAAATCTGCTGGTGAATTTACGAAAATGTGTAAAGGAGAGAATTAACGGAAATATGCACCATTATCGTGGCTGTCGCGGTGAGCGAGAAAGTCCCAATTTGCTGAGATTGAGCACGAAATCCTCGCTCATTCCTAAGTATGACCAAAACAGATATTTATATAGTAAAACAACACTTAATTTCTTTACTGAAAATAAAGTTAACAGGGAAAAAGTTACATAAATTTCCTTGCACTAAGATTAATATGTGCAGGAAAGTGTTTTGGCTTTTCTAAGCACGACATGAAGCAAGTCACAACCTCCTCTGAATACTAATAATGATCCAATCAGAGATAGCTGTTTAGTGTAATTTGCATCTGCCTCTAGAGCTCTCCAGAGCACTTATTTAGTTGCTTTTAAGGTCGGCAGGTTGTGTGAATAATATGTAGCGTCCACTTGATGCTGAGATGAGACTGGAGTAAATGCGGCTACAAAACAGCTTTCATTATGACTCCTGTCCAGAGATTAGCAGAGGATGATGATCACTGTAATCTTCTGAACCAGCAGCGATTAGCCAAGATCTATGTTATGTGGTGGATTTCATTTTGCGGCAGTGGAAGAAGTATTGATGGCAACGGATGTTAGCGGCCTCTGACCACATGGCATAAAAAAGCCCCTCTAAATGTCAGGGTGGACTCAGCCTGGTTCACACCAAGAGCGCTTCTGAGCGCCCACATTTCAAAAAGCACTTAGCTAATACAGCAAAGTCCCCGTAATCTGGCAACTGAGGTCTCAACTAAACGGCATGCCTGAGGGATAACAGGGACTGTTTTTTTTGGGGGGGGGGATTTGCCATGCAAAAAATACTTACCAAACCTCCAGCGCCACATTCTATGCTTCCTGTATCTTCTAGTGCTTTCTGGCATCCGTGCACGGCTCCCGAAATGTCACGTGACCTGATGGTGACACGCCGGGAACCGTACATTAACCTGTATACGACCAATTCACACCGGTGGGCGTGATCGTGGCCCCAGTACCGCCTAACGCCAATTGATGTCAAGTCCTGGGGCTGGGTTTTGCAGGAGATTGCGCACGCTGATGTGCCTGCATCTCCACTCTGTCATCAGCCTCCCAGCAGTGAACGCCGCTAGGACACTGTTAGATGCCGAAACCCCCATCTATTTACTGTGTACACCACTGCGATCCACGGCAGCAATGTACTGGGGACAGCCGTTTGACTCGGCTGTCCCCCTGGGGAAGACAGGAACGATCCGCTGTCGTAGGCTGAAGCTTATGACAGCCGATCGCTCTTATAGGCTGGCTGTGGGAGGGAGGGAGGGATGGATAGGAAATGTGTTAAAAAAAGGTATATTTATTTAAAATATAATAAATAAACAAACAATCCTAGGAGCGATGAGAGCCCACCAACAGCAAGCTCTGTTGGTGGGGAGAAAATGGGAGGGAAGCTGAGTTGTACAGCCCTGCAGTGAGGCCTTGAAGCTGCAGTGGCTTGTTTTGTAAAAAAAAATGGCCTGGTCACTAGGGGCTTTAAGCCCAGGGTCCTCATGTGGTTAAGGGTGCCGTAATGCCACTAGGAGCTACAGGAAGGTTAGAAGCCAGTGCTGTAGGCTTGTTAAATACATTATGCTTAACAGGAAGGAGGGGAAGGATCCAGGGGTGCTTTTTCAGCCAGTTGCTCATGCAACATGTATCGGGCATCTGATAATCCCTCCTAGTGCCGGATACTGGGGACTTTGCTGTATAACACTATAAGGGTGTTCCTGCAGCAGTGTTGCGGTTTTGTTAAAATCGTAAATGAACTGCAAGTAGCATTTTTTGGAGCGATTCAGCTTGAATAAATATGCAAAAATGCACATTCAAAAATCGCTCTAAAAATCTCTTTGCGAAATCTTTAGATGTGAACTAAGCCTAAACTCCAACCAAAATGTTACAGTTTCCATTTTTACCTATAAATACAATTATATAGAAATTTTGATTTAATTTTTTCGCAATCAAATTTCCAGAGTTTTTGGATCATTTGCTGTGTCTTTCATGGTGGAAGATTCTTACCAATTTCAAAACAACCAAACAAGGGAACCAATTTCTCACAATGCTTCATAATTTATTGATTCAGTATACAAACCCCGCAATAAACAACCCCTACCCCCCTAAAAACAATGCCTATATTGGATTGGAGCGCTCCCCATTCACACCAGCACATGCACATGCAAAATTAAGGCCTGGTCAGCACAAACAATGCTCAGTTTGAATAGCAGTTCAAGATCTATCTAGTTTTCTTTGCAACATCACATTTATCAATGGAATTCTGTTTGAGATCTAGGCAGTTTAATTTCCGCATCACAGTTCCATATATTGTTGTTTTAATCTTCCAAGGAAATACTAGTGTCCATGGACTACACCTTCCTCTACAATGGGCTGTACTCACACAGCATAGTTAGGGCTCCCTTGAGCTTTCTTAATTATGCATAGACCTTATATGATGCTTATTCCAATGCTGCTCAGCAGCACTTACCACCTCATGTCACGTCTCGTCTCTTATAAGATCATCTCAGCGCTTGTAGACTTGTGTCCGCGGCGTCCCGCGACTTCCTCTGCCATCACTGAATGATACTCCACGAGTTGAGGGGTAGTCTTCTCTGACCGGCCAGACTTGCTAAATCTATGTGCTGGTGGAGGGGTACATAGCGTCACACGCTCTCTTCCAGCGGCATGTACCACGCCTCGCATACGCGTTACGCCCACTAGGTTCTAGCAATTTCAAAACAAACAATTGATTAGTGTACGGTGGATTGGCTAGATTTTTCCGACAATAGAATCAATCTTTAAGAATATTCATTTGCTTTAGAAAATCTGAAGAAAATAATCATACAAGTGTTTATACAGTGATTATATATATTTTTTTCCAATTTCAGAATTACGATCAATTTTTCAGATTGATTGTAACTTTTAAAAAAATCTCACCATAAATCATACATGTGTGTTCCATTTTTCCCCAATTAAGAAAATAAAAAGAATGAAAACTCTGAAAAAATACTAGGGTCTATAAATCAAGAAACTAACAAACTACCCTAAACTATTTAAAAAAAAAATGATCAGAATTTTCCACCATCCTCTCAATCAACTTATATTGATAAAAACTGGAAATTTGATCATATTTCTCGACTGAATAAAAAAAAAAATCTTTCTATTTTTATAAATGATATTTATTTTTCTAAATCAATAAAACAAAAATAAAAAACAAACAAAAAAGAATTGATTAGTGCATGGTGGAATGGTTTAGAATTTAAAACAATGGAATTGATGTAGAATATTCATTTATTAAAAGAAAAAAAATAACTGTATGGTGTACGGCCACCTTACCCTCAGGCTGGTTTAAAGAGACTGTAACAAAATTTTCAGCCTTATTTCTTCTATCCTATAAGTTCCTATACCTGTTCTAATGTGGTCTGTGTTGCTGCAGCCTTTTCTAGTTGCACAGTGGCTGTGTTATCTCTGTTATATGATCTAATCTTCTCTCTTCTGTCGGCTCTGTCGGCTGAAGCTGGAATGTGTGGAATGTGCTGCACTGCTTGTCATTAGCAGAAGCTATACACACCCTCTCCAAGCTCTGTATGAGTCAGAGACTGAGCTACTCTCAAGCCTATCACACTCTAAATAGAAGCCATGTCTTTTGTTTGTAAACACAGCCTAAAAATGGCAATTACAAGCCAGGATTGCAGCAGGGAGTGGCAGAAACAGCACAGAGGGGCCCGGGAGAACATAATGAATAGAATGGTATGCTTTTTATTGTAAGAATTTTAGAGTACAGATTTTCTTTAAGACAGGCGACCTGCGGTGGTAAAGCATTGCGGTGCGATAAATAACCTTTGGGATTAATGCAACAAAGTGCGGTAAATCTGTCTGGCTGCAGGCCAAGCAGGAAGTAAGGATCTGTAGCGCACACTTCCTGTGGCGGAAATTGCGCAGAAGTGTATTGAAAAAAGACGCTACCACGCATGTGCACCACGGAAAAAATGTAAAATCTCTGCGTTGCCATAGACTTACATGACTTCCGGCAGCCACACAAGCCGGCCCCCATTGCGCTGTTGCCTGTACGTCAATTAGCTACTTCCGGCAGATCGCATCACACCGCGCCAGGTATGAAATGCCCTATAGTCCTTTATTGGCGTAGCGTTACCCAGCGATAAGACAGGGTAACGCAATGCGCTAATATGAAAGGGGCCTCACTCGTACTTTAGTTAGACCCTCATGTTTGTCAATAAATGCTGTTGGCAGGTGTGCCGTGCTGCAATTTAAGGGGCCGTATACATGATTACATTTATTTCCATCCTCTACACATGCTCTTTCACATATCGAAATATGCTGCTTGTTAACCATTAATTTTTGAAATGAAAGTTGCTCTTGACATTTACTGTTATTTTTGAACCACAGGACAAATTAGCGTGATTTGCAGTTTAAATGCACTTTTAAGCATTCCTTAATGATTAAAAAGTCCATTAAAAACTCACAAATATAAATCAGTCTGTAATGTCAAATTACTGATGGTTAATTCATTGCAGTAACAGGCAGCATGGATGTGATTTTTCATCTTAAGAGGTAAAACGTGAGTCTATTTTCACATTTTAATGTAATCCATAATCTGGCATTGGGGGTACCAAAATGTAATATCTTTTTTATATTTCCATAAGTACAATTACCCTTAGGTAGGGTTTACACTGACATTTCTAATCCCACACTTTTCTCTGTCTATCATATCTTGCTATATGTATTTCAATGGTATCACATTGTTCATGCATTCGTATGCAGCAGCGCTGCGTAATATGTTGGCACTTTATAAATACAATAAATAAATAAATAAATAAATATGCGTTTTTGTGATTCTTCTATGTTTTAAATTCAGGGCCGGTGCTAGACTTTTTACCACCTGAAGCAATACATTGTGAGGATCAGGGGCGTTGCTAGCGCCAAAGATCAGTGGCACGTGCCCCTGATCTATTGTGGGGTGCCCCAGATGTCCCTAAGGCAGAGTCAGGCAGCGGGCCAGCAGTACTCACCTCCGGCCACTTGGTCTCCGGATTCTGCAGACATCTCCTCCTTCTGGGCTTATTTCCCTTCTCCACCACAACACCCAGCATGCCCAACAGAGGCACCACTGCACCCAGCATGCCACCACTTAGGGCATCTTTGTGGGCCAACTAGGTGCTGTGGTGCCATGCTAGGTGCTGTGATGCCTTTATGGGGGCATCGAGGGAGCTGTGGTTCTACTATGGGGGCATGCTAGGAGTTGTGGTGCCTCAATAGGAGGCCTGTGGGAGCATGGGAGGAGGTCCATTAAAAGGTCAGGGAAAGCTATGGGGGGTGGACGGGAGAGACTGCCAGTCAACCTGGCAGCAGGACAGCCCGCCCATTAGAAAGCCAGACCAGCCTGCATAGAAGCCAGGTAACTCTGCCTAGTTTAAGTGGCACTGCCTATTTATGTGATATGCTGCTTTTTTTTATTATTAATGGAAGGCGTCATCCAACATATTTCTGTGCAGAAAAAGATGTGCAATCTTGCGCTGCTAGGGCGGTAATCAGGGGTGGCCGAGTGGATTCACACTTTAGCTGCTCCTTTAAAGCCCGGCTGTCAGAAAGGCTTGGTCAAGGAAACAAAAATAGAGAAGGAGGAGCGCTCCATAGTGTAACAACGCTTTATTTAAACAAATTGCGCAAATACAAATTCACTTACTAGATATAAGTTGAATACAAGCATGTAAAATCTTTAAAATCCTTCCTAGGTGGGTGCACCTCAAACTGCTGTGGCCATCGGAGTCGAGAGGATCAGGTGAAAAGCGACCCTAGATTCTCCCCCAAGGGAAAAACATGTGCTGGTTGCGTTATTATGCGTTTCGGCGTTCCACGCCTTCGTCAGATAATAAGGTTATCTGACGAAGGCGTGGAACGCCGAAACGCATAATAACTCAACCAGCACACGTTTTTCCCTTGGGGGAGAATCTAGGGTCGCTTTCCACCTGATCCTCTCGACTCCGATGGCCACGGCAGTTTGAGGTGCACCCACCTAGGAAGGATTTTAAAGATTTTACATGCTTGTATTCAACTTATATCTAGTAAGTGAATTTTTATTTGCGCAATTTGTTTTAATAAAGCGTTGTTACACTATGGAGCGCTCCTCCTACTCAATTTTTATATTTCTGGGCAGGCCTACTTAGACCGCTGTTCATGTGAATTTGGCTCCACCCATGACCACACCCACATCCATGTGCATGGACACACCCATTTTTCAGGTGGAGTTCCCAAAAGTGCCCCGGATCTCTTAGGATCCTAGCAAAGCCCCTGGTGAGAATGCCCCTCCCTCAGATGTGCATGGGTAAAGCCGGACCAGAGAGGAGAGACACATCAGGCTGTGCATTGCAGGCAGTGGTGCTCAGCAGAGCTCGAATATTCGAGTAGCTCGAATATTCGAGCTCTTTTTCAGCTATTCGAGCTCGGTATTCGAGCTCCGAATAGCTGTAGCTATTCGAATGGGCTATTCGAGAACACTCGAATAGCCCATTCACTATTCGAGCTATTCGAGCAAACCGGCGCTATTCGAGCTCGGTACCGAGCTCGAATAGCGTCATAGCCCAGATTGATGTGCTTAGAGCCAATCAGAGGGCTCCCAGGCCCTCTGACGGCAGCCAATCACAGAGGGGGACCCTGGCCAGCCCCTACCCTATAAATAGCGGCCGCCATGTTCGGGTTTTCCATGCTTGCCTGAGACTTGTACAGAGAGAGATCTGCTCCTTTGTGCTTTGGCTTAGCAAGTGCTCTATTGTGTTCATTTACCTAGCGTTTTTGCTCACCTACACCTGCCATATACACCTGTATTGTTGTTATTTAGATAGACATTGTATTTTAGTTAGTAGCTTGTGTGTTACATTAGAGACAGGCAGCTGCTGCAAGCTTACAGGTTTAGGCCTCAGGGGGGCCTTGCCTCTGTGGGCAGCTGTCCTCTGTTTATTTCTCTCATCATCTATACCAGTATTTCTGCTGTCCTTTACTAATAGTATTGTAGTTATACTGTACTAGGAGTAGGACACTCACTGACTGTCACTGTTTATAGGCTACTAGCTAGCTCCTGCGTGTGTGCACTCACTCACTGTCTGTGTGTACACACACTCTATTTCCTTCTGATTACTGATTGATTATTGTTAGTTGTACTTACTTACTACTTACTCTTACTGTACCCGTAGGGACACTCACTGTCACTGTTCATATAGGCTACTAGCTCCTGCGTGTGCGCACTCACTGTCTGAGTGTACACACACAACACACACTCTATTTCCTTCTGATCGCTGATTGATTATTGTAATTAGTTAGTTCTACTTACTGTTACTACTTACTCTTACTGTACTAGGAGTCTAGGACACTCAGTCACTGTGTTCATAGGCTACTAGCTCCTGCGTGCGTGCACTCACTGTCTGAGTGTACACACACCCACACTCCATTTCCTTCTGATCGCTGATTGATTATTGTTATTAGTTAGTTCTACTTACTGTTACTACTTACTTACTCTTACTGTACTAGGAGTCTAGGACACTCAGTCACTGTGTCCATAGGCTACTAGCTCCTGCGTGCGTGCACTCACTGTCTGAGTGTACACACACCACCCACACTCCATTTCCTTCTGATCGCTGATTGATTATTGTTATTAGTTAGTTCTACTACTTACTGTTACTACTTACTGTACTAGGAGTCTAGGACACTCAGTCACTGTGTCCATAGGCTACTAGCTCCTGCGTGCGTGCACTCACTGTCTGAGTGTACACACACCACCCACACTCCATTTCCTTCTGATCGCTGATTGATTATTGTTATTAGTTAGTTCTACTACTTACTGTTACTACTTACTTACTCTTACTGTACTAGGAGTCTAGGACACCCAGTCACTGTGTCCATAGGCTACTAGCTCCTGCGTGCGTGCACTCACTGTCTGAGTGTACACACACCACCCACACTCCATTTCCTTCTGATCGCTGATTGATTATTGTTATTAGTTAGTTCTACTACTTACTGTTACTACTTACTTACTCTTACTGTACTAGGAGTCTAGGACACCCAGTCACTGTGTCCATAGGCTACTAGCTCCTGCGTGCGTGCACTCACTGTCTGAGTGTACACACACCACCCACACTCCATTTCCTTCTGATCGCTGATTGATTATTGTTATTAGTTAGTTCTACTTACTGTTACTACTTACTTACTCTTACTGTACTAGGAGTCTAGGACACTCAGTCACTGTGTCCATAGGCTACTAGCTCCTGCGTGCGTGCACTCACTGTCTGAGTGTACACACACCACCCACACTCCATTTCCTTCTGATCGCTGATTGATTATTGTTATTAGTTAGTTCTACTACTTACTGTTACTACTTACTGTACTAGGAGTCTAGGACACTCAGTCACTGTGTCCATAGGCTACTAGCTCCTGCGTGCGTGCACTCACTGTCTGAGTCAGTGTACACACACCACCCACACTCCATTTCCTTCTGATCGCTGATTGATTATTGTTATTAGTTAGTTCTACTACTTACTGTTACTACTTACTTACTCTTACTGTACTAGGAGTCTAGGACACCCAGTCACTGTGTCCATAGGCTACTAGCTCCTGCGTGCGTGCACTCACTGTCTGAGTGTACACACACCACCCACACTCCATTTCCTTCTGATCGCTGATTGATTATTGTTATTAGTTAGTTCTACTTACTGTTACTACTTACTTACTCTTACTGTACTAGGAGTCTAGGACACTCAGTCACTGTGTCCATAGGCTACTAGCTCCTGCGTGCGTGCACTCACTGTCTGAGTGTACACACACCACCCACACTCCATTTCCTTCTGATCGCTGATTGATTATTGTTATTAGTTAGTTCTACTACTTACTGTTACTACTTACTGTACTAGGAGTCTAGGACACTCAGTCACTGTGTCCATAGGCTACTAGCTCCTGCGTGCGTGCACTCACTGTCTGAGTGTACACACACCACCCACACTCCATTTCCTTCTGATCGCTGATTGATTATTGTTATTAGTTAGTTCTACTACTTACTGTTACTACTTACTTACTCTTACTGTACTAGGAGTCTAGGACACCCAGTCACTGTGTCCATAGGCTACTAGCTCCTGCGTGCGTGCACTCACTGTCTGAGTGTACACACACCACCCACACTCCATTTCCTTCTGATCGCTGATTGATTATTGTTATTAGTTAGTTCTACTTACTGTTACTACTTACTTACTCTTACTGTACTAGGAGTCTAGGACACTCAGTCACTGTGTCCATAGGCTACTAGCTCCTGCGTGCGTGCACTCACTGTCTGAGTGTACACACACCACCCACACTCCATTTCCTTCTGATCGCTGATTGATTATTGTTATTAGTTAGTTCTACTACTTACTGTTACTACTTACTGTACTAGGAGTCTAGGACACTCAGTCACTGTGTCCATAGGCTACTAGCTCCTGCGTGCGTGCACTCACTGTCTGAGTGTACACACACTAAATTTACTTGTGATTACTACTACTGATTATTGTAACTGCTAGTTGTACTTCCTGACTGTTAATACTTACTTACTGTACTAGGGGACACTCACTCAGTCACCTCACCAACCAACCCACTCCATTAAAGTACCCCACTTTTCACCCTCCCTTTTACAAAACCTTTGTCTATACGCCCAAAACATTGAAGATGTCTGGAAGTGGCAGCCAGCGCGGTTTGGGCAAGGGGAAGGGCAGCAAGGGAATCAGGAAGAGAGGGAGCAGCATTGTGGCAAGCCGCGGCCGCGGGCGCGCCACCATGCACAGTTCCGCAGCAGCAGCAGCAGCGTCAGTGGCTAACATTCCTCCCATAGCCACTGGCCGTGGACGCCTTGGGCGCCGCCCAGGAGGAGCATCTGCAACTCACGCTGCAGAGACACAGCAGCAGCAGCGTGTAGCACCTGCTCCCATTTTCCTCCAGCCGGGTCGGAAACGTCCCATTGAGGAAAAGGATGCAGACACTGTGGTGCAACTCATGACGGAGGATGAGCAGCCCGCCATCAGCTCTGCATCCGAGGCCTCCACCCTCACCACCACCACCACCACCACCCCTGTTCGCAGCAGCCGCCCAGCAGGGTCTGGGGAGGAGGCCAGTTCACCGTCAGTCGCCGACCTCTCATTCAGCACTCTTTTGACCCCAGGCATGATGAGTCAATTGAATGCTGTTGTTGGCGATTTGGAGGAGGAGATGCTGATGGGCACTTTGGGGGAGGAGGGATTGGACAGCAAGACTGTGGCGACAGTCAAGCGTCCCATCCATGCATCAGCAGAGGAGTTTGGGGGGTCATCATCAGAGCAGGACATGTTTCAGGAGGGGCATGATGATGATGACCCGGTGACAGACAGAGACTGGGTGCCAACACATCCAGAGGATGTCGTCCTCAGCAGCTCTGAGGAGGAGGAGGAGGATGCGGTTGTGGGCCTTGCAAGGAGGCGCATCATTGCAAGCATTGGCAGCGTCCCACAGCCTGCTGGTGTCTCAGGCTCAGCAGCAGCAGCAGCAGCATCAGCCAGTACCACCACCAGCCGCACCCAAGACCCCCCCCCCCCCCCCAACCACCACAGGGAAACAGGCAGCAGCGCTTCCATGCCGTAGGGGGATGTTTTTGTCACCAATCTGGCGGTTTTTCACCATGCCCACAGTGTACAGCAAGTACGCCACTTGCAACCACTGTCAGCGGAAGTTGAGCAGAGGTGCAGACCCCTTGAAGTTCAGCACCAGCTCGCTGATCAACCACCTTTCTGCGAAACACTTCCACCAGCATGAGGAGTTCCAGAGGCTGAAGGCATCTGGTGCTGGCAGTGGCACCAATCCCATCACTGCACAGCCTTCAGCAGCAGCAGCAGCAACAGCAGCCACCCGCCCTCCTGCTCCTCCAGCAGCACCAGCAGGAGTGCGGAAACGCCCTGCTCCTCCCCCCTCTGCAACTCCTGCCGCCGACACTGAGGCCTGTTCTGGCAGCCAGTCCTCAGTGGCCTCCTCTGCTCCGTCTGCTGATTCCCGTGCCAGCAAAAAGGCACGCCAGAGCCTTTTGAGCGAGTCCTTCCAGGGGGTGGTTAGGGCTCTGCCTCCCAGCAGCCGTCGCGTGCGGCAGCTGAACGGCTTGCTGGCACGGGCCATGTGCTCCCAACTCCTGCCGTACACGCTCGTGCAGGAGGGGAGCGACATGCGGGCGCTGCTTGCTTGTGCAGCCCCAGACTGGCAGCTCCCCAGCAGACACTTCTTCGCCCGCAAGGCCATTCCTGCACTGCACCGCTTTGTGATGGCCAATGTGGAGCGAGGGCTGGAGCACGCGGTTGGTGAAAGGGTCCACGTCACCATGGACTCCTGGAGCAGCCGCTTCGGGACAGGCCGCTACCTGTCCTTCACTGTCCACTGGGTCAGCTTGGTGGAAGGGGGTGAGGATGGGAGAGCAGCAGCGGGCACAGCAGCAGCAGCAACACAGTGGGTGGTGCCACCCCGCAGGGTCAGGGGAACTGCAGCGGGTTCCTCCGATCCTCTGCCATCCTCCGCCACACCTGGCCAAACCCCCCGCCTCAGCAGCAGTGTGAAGGCCCGCCACTGCCAAGCGCTGCTGCACTTGGTCAGCCTTGGCAAGACCAAGCTGACGGCAGCCCACGTGTTGGCCAAACTCCAGGAGCAGGAGCGGATTTGGCTGACCCCCAGAGGCCTCAGAGTCGGAGAGGTGGTGTCCGACAATGGGGCCAATCTGGTTGCTGCCATAGACAGGGGAAACCTGACCCACATCCCCTGTCTTGCCCACGTGCTGAACCTGGTGGTGCAGAAGTTCCTGCGCACCTACCAGGGGATGGACGAGCTGCTGGAAACGGCAAGGAACGTTGTGCGTCACTTCCGGCGCTCGGCTGCAGCCTGTGCGAGCCTGGAAGACGTGCAAAAGGAGCTGGATCTGCCACGCCATCGGCTGATCATTGACGTTCCGACTCGCTGGAACTCCACCCTGGCGATGTTGGAGCGTCTGGTTGAACAGAAGCACGCTGTCAACCACTACCTTGCCCTGGCCACTGTTTCCGCAGCTCAGAGAAGGGACAAGACCAGCAACATCCCGTCCATCGTCCCCGATGATGACTGGAGGCACATGCAGCAGGTGTGCTTAGTGCTGGCTCCCTTCCTGCAGGCCACAAACATGGTGAGCAGGGACCATGCTATGGTCTGCGAGTGGGTGCCCCTGGTTTCTCTGCTGAACAGGGCACTCGATGCTTTGCTGGCACAGGGAGCGGCAGCCTTGGACCAGCAGGAGCGGCAAGCAGCTGCACAGTCCACCTCTGAGGGGGAGGAGGAGGAGGACTTGGTGGAGGTCCCTGACCTGGCTGCTGATGAGGGGGATCAGCGCAGTGCAGCTGAGTTGGTGCGGGGGTGGAGAGAGGATGAGGCAGCAGAGGAGGAGGATGAGGAGGACAGCACTGACGTCGATGTGCCAGCAGACGTGGCCCGCCTCTTCCCAATGGCAGCGCACATGCTGACGTGCCTGCGCAGGGACCCCAGGGTGATCCAGATGAAGCAGAGGGAGGACATCTGGATCAGCATGATGTTGGACCCACGCCTCAAGGGGAAGTTGAGCCAGTTCCTGCCGCCTGCAGGAGGAGACCCAGCGCAACAAATAAGGAGCTTGCAGCAGGCCCTTGTTGAGCGCTTGGAGGAAGCCTTCCCCCAGCCTTCCACCCCCACTGTCCAGCAGCCAGCACAGAGGCAGCAGCAGGTGCCTGCATCCAGCAGCAGCGAGCGCCCCACAGACCTGCTGTCTCTCAGCCACGAGCTCTACAGGACTGTAGAGGCTCCGGCAGCAGTGACTAGAGAGGAGATGCATGCAGCAGCATCCTCCTCCGGTCACAGCCAGCGCCTGACCCGCATGGTGGCTGACTACATGGGGTCCTACAGCGGGCTTGACAGCGATGCCCCTGTTGATCCCATGGAGTATTGGGTCAAGCGCATGGAGATCTGGAGCGAGCTGGCGCAGTACGCCCTGGAAGTGCTGTCCTGCCCCCCTTCCAGCGTGCTGTCCGAGCGCTGCTTCAGTGCAGCTGGTGGCGTGGTCACCGAGAAACGCTCACGTCTGTCTCACAAGTCTGTGGACAGACTGACGTTTCTCAAGATGAACCAGGCGTGGGTGGAAGGCGAGTTCCTGGCCCCTGTTGTCGGCGAGAGGGGGACATGAACTGGCTGCCGGAACTTAGTACCATCGTTAATGTGCCTTACCACCCTTTACCACCTCCTGGCTCCTGCTCACTAAGCCAGCCTGGTTCACTTTGACTATTACGTCGCCTGCAGCCACACATTTCACACCTACAGTGGGCTGCTGCTGTGTACTGCCCTTCTGCTGTCTGTCTGTGTTTCCCACTGCCAGGGTACACAGAATTACCGTCTGCTGCCACTCTGCCACCAGCTATTACGTCACAACAATAGCTGCTCACACTGCTCCTCCATTCCTCCTGCTGCTGCTGTCTGTCTGTGTTTCCCACTGCCAGGGTACACAGAATTACCTTCTGCTGCCACTCTGCCACCAGCTATTACGTCAAAACAATAGCTATATTGGTTGTAAAACCAAAACCAAAAAAAACCAATAAAAAAAAAAAAAGGTTTAATTTTTCTGAGGTGCCCGGGTTGAAAACTGTGTTGTCCCAGTTGTGTATTGGACACAATGTGGGCTGCACGACCGCTGTCTGGGACCTCCTGTTGTGTTTATTTACAGCCCTGGTATCACCGCTAGGTACCAGGGCTATTATGTCACGCTGCCTACCTGCTGCCACACTCACACTGCTCCTCCATTCCTCCTGCTGCTGCTGTCTGTCTGTGTTTCCCACTGCCAGGGTACACAGAATTACCGTCTGCTGCCACTCTGCCACCAGCTATTACGTCACAACAATAGCTGCTCACACTGCTCCTCCATTCCTCCTGCTGCTGCTGTCTGTCTGTGTTTCCCACTGCCAGGGTACACAGAATTACCTTCTGCTGCCACTCTGCCACCAGCTATTACGTCAAAACAATAGCTATATTGGTTGTAAAACCAAAACCAAAAAAAACCAATAAAAAAAAAAAAAGGTTTAATTTTTCTGAGGTGCCCGGGTTGAAAACTGTGTTGTCCCAGTTGTGTATTGGACACAATGTGGGCTGCACGACCGCTGTCTGGGACCTCCTGTTGTGTTTATTTACAGCCCTGGTATCACCGCTAGGTACCAGGGCTATTATGTCACGCTGCCTACCTGCTGCCACACTCACACTGCTCCTCCATTCCTCCTGCTGCTGCTGTCTGTCTGTGTTTCCCACTGCCAGGGTACACAGAATTACCGTCTGCTGCCACTCTGCCACCAGCTATTACGTCACAACAATAGCTGCTCACACTGCTCCTCCATTCCTCCTGCTGCTGCTGTCTGTCTGTGTTTCCCACTGCCAGGGTACACAGAATTACCTTCTGCTGCCACTCTGCCACCAGCTATTACGTCAAAACAATAGCTATATTGGTTGTAAAACCAAAACCAAAAAAAACCAATAAAAAAAAAAAAAGGTTTAATTTTTCTGAGGTGCCCGGGTTGAAAACTGTGTTGTCCCAGTTGTGTATTGGACACAATGTGGGCTGCACGACCGCTGTCTGGGACCTCCTGTTGTGTTTATTTACAGCCCTGGTATCACCGCTAGGTACCAGGGCTATTATGTCACGCTGCCTACCTGCTGCCACACTCACACTGCTCCTCCATTCCTCCTGCTGCTGCTGTCTGTCTGTGTTTCCCACTGCCAGGGTACACAGAATTACCGTCTGCTGCCACTCTGCCACCAGCTATTACGTCACAACAATAGCTGCTCACACTGCTCCTCCATTCCTCCTGCTGCTGCTGTCTGTCTGTGTTTCCCACTGCCAGGGTACACAGAATTACCTTCTGCTGCCACTCTGCCACCAGCTATTACGTCAAAACAATAGCTATATTGGTTGTAAAACCAAAACCAAAAAAAACCAATAAAAAAAAAAAAAGGTTTAATTTTTCTGAGGTGCCCGGGTTGAAAACTGTGTTGTCCCAGTTGTGTATTGGACACAATGTGGGCTGCACGACCGCTGTCTGGGACCTCCTGTTGTGTTTATTTACAGCCCTGGTATCACCGCTAGGTACCAGGGCTATTATGTCACGGCGAGCTGCCTGCCTCATTGACTGCCTGCTGCCACACACTCATCCTCCTCCTCCTGCTGCTGAATTTACCTCCTGCTGTCTTTGTGTTTCCACTGCCAGGGAGCACATACAATGGCGCTTCCAACATGCGTGCGCCCACCAGCTATTTGTTACGCTCAAAAATAGCTGCATTTCTTTAAAAAAAAATTTGAAAAGAGAAATACGTGAAGAAGAAGAAGAAGACGATATTGAAAAAGAAGGAGAAGGAGAAGATGAAGAAGAAGATGAAGAAGAAGATGAAGAAGAAGAAGATGAAGATGAAGATGAAGAAGAAGAAGATGAAGAAGAAGATGAAGAAGATGAAGATGAAGAAGAAGAAGAAGATGATGAAGAAGATGAAGAAGAAGAAGAAGAAGATGAAGAAGATGAAGAAGAAGAAGAAGAAGATGAAGAAGAAGAAGATGAAGAAGAAGAAGATGAAGAAGAAGATGAAGAAGATGAAGAAGAAGATGAAGAAGATGAAGATGAAGAAGAAGAAGAAGATGATGAAGAAGATGAAGAAGAAGAAGAAGAAGATGAAGAAGATGAAGAAGAAGAAGAAGAAGATGAAGAAGAAGAAGAAGAAGATGAAGAAGATGAAGAAGATGAAGAAGATGAAGAAGAAGATGAAGATGAAGAAGATGAAGATGAAGAAGATGAAGATGAAGAAGATGAAGAAGATGAAGAAGAAGAAGAAGATGAAGAAGAAGAAGAAGAAGATGAAGAAGAAGATGAAGAAGATGAAGATGAAGAAGAAGAAGAAGATGATGAAGAAGAAGAAGAAGAAGAAGAAGAAGATCTAGAAGAAGATTAAGAAAGATAAAGAAGAAGAAGAACAAGTATATACAGTAACACTACACTACTGAACCAAATTAAGGACACAACTTCTCTTTCCACATTTTTTTTTAAAGGAACATCCCCACATAATCACTTGCTGTTGTTACTTGGAAAAAAAGATGTTTCTTGCATCATTCACCCTCAAAACAAGTGTTGGAAGCTATTTTGGGCCAATTCGAATAGTCAGCTCGAATAGTGAGCTCGAATACCGACTCGAATAGTGAGCTCGAAGTCCGAGGTCGAATCGAATAGTAAAAAATATTCGACTCGAATATTCGACTGACCTCGAATAATTTACTATTCGAATTCGACCAAATTCGAATTTTTAAAAGGGGTATTTGAGCATCACTGATTGCAGGCACTGGCATTACTCTTACCTCCCTCTGCTCCTCCAAGACAGCATCTCCTCCATGCTGCCCCACAGCATCTAACCCCAGGATGCCAGGTATGTGCACTGGCGCCGCATCACTCACTTTCTCTCAGCAGGTTAGCGATGGGATGACCAGCCACACTTGAAATGGCGCCTCATGTGACCCAGCAGCATGTAACAGGTCTTATGAGGCACCGCTGTAGCCATGGAAATAGGACAATGGATGGTGAATGAAGCAGCACCTCACTTCTAGAGAGGGGGAGATGGGGAGAGCGAGGAGGGAATATTTGGGGAGAGGAGCCGCCTCTTGCCGCTCTCTTATTGTTGCCACCCTGAAGCACATGATTTATGTTGCTTCATGGAAGAACCACTCTTGTTTAAATTCAGTCCACAGGTCTGCTTTTTTCAGATGTTATAAGTGGTTTTTTTTTAATAAACATGCATTTGTGAAGTAGTTTAGATCCATTTTCAGGTAAATTCATTTAATTTATATTTACCAAAATTCACATACACATACAAAATAAATATTTTTGCTCTTCTACTGACCAAATATGCTATTGCTCCGTTGTTATTGCCTGATGAAGCAGGATCAAACCTGTGAAATGTGTTGCATTGTCCCCCGCAGTATGTAAATAAACTGTTTGTATTTGACAAACACATTGGCAATGTATGTGTCTGCTTGGAGGAGGTAAGTCCACCACTGCCTCCTCATGTTTTAAACTTTTTAGATTCTTTTATCCTTTTGGCGCCTCTGTATCCATACTACGCTTTTTACCTGATGTTCACTGATGACAAGATCTGCACATTTTGGAACAAACTTCACTAAAGCTGGCCATACATCTAGCGATATTGTGGCCCGTTAAAAATCTTGGTGCAACATGGTCATCTGGTGCGGGGTGGTAACAGTATGTGATAACGCGACAACTGCCGAACATGAAGGACTCCTGGCGGAGGAGACCTGAAGTCGGTGTAGCTGGAGCAGCTGAGATTACAATCGCTGCAATCTGATTTGAGAGATCTGTCTCTATATCTGCCCATACATCACTAGATGTACGGGCACCTTAAAGAGACTCTGTAACAAAAATGTCATCCTGTTTTCTACCATCCTACAAGTTCCTAAACCTATTCTAATGTGCTCTGGCTTACTGCAGCACTTTCTACTATCACCATCTCTGTAATAAATCAGCTTATCTTTCCCCTGTCGGACTTGTCGCCCTGTGTCTGGAAGGCTGCCAACTTTTCAGTGTTGATCTGCTATGCACGCCCCCCCCCCCCCCTCCAGGCCCCCTCTATGCACACTCCTGTGTGTGTGTGTGTGTGTGTGTTATTTACATTAGCCAGCTTTTCTCTGCTCTCTTATCTTTTACAAGCTGGATAAATCCTCTGTTGTGAATGAAGTCACATGCTGAGGAATTACAGACACGGGCAGAGCTGTCTGCAGGAAGAAACAATCACCCTGTAACTCTTTATTGGGTGAGAGCTGCAGGGGGAAAGAAACACACAAATGATCTCTTGAGATTCAAAAGTAAAGCTGTATACAGCTTGCTTGAGTATGGATGTATTTTCTATGTGTGGACATACTGTACATCAACCTACTTCCTGTTTTGGTGGCCATTTTGTTTCTTTATAAAAAAACTTTTTAAAACTGTTTTTGACTTCTTTTAATGAGGCGGGGAGCGTCAAAATTGTGACAAAGGGGAATAGGAGATGCCCCCTAACGCACTGGTATGTTTACTTTTGTGAGATTTTAACAATACAGATACTCTTTAAGGTCTACGAGGCATCATCTACAACTGAGTCTGTGAGTCATTGCTACCCCATCACAACTTGAGAAGTTAAAGGAGTAACACTTCCAATGCCCGGACTGGGGAGGCAGAACACGGGGCTAGAGGGTATATTTTAAGTATTGGGAAAAATAAAGGGGCAAAGTTTGCATTGGGGCTACGGGGAATTTTTATAGAGTACTTGTAGAGAAAAAAATCTGCCCGATTTAATTACTTACCTCAGTAAAGGGAAGCCACTGGATAATCCAGGGGCTTCTCCTGTCCCACTCCACCTCAACATTCCAGCACTGTGACCTCTCCTCCTGAACTTCATCGACAAGGGCTTGTCGACCGAGCACAGCCACACTGCACAGGTGCAGACAACTCCCACCTACGCAGTAGCACAGAGCCAATTGGGCTTAGTCTTTTTCCGCTGAACCCGGGCTGGTCCATGCTACTGCGCAGGCACGAACCATCCTGCACAGTGCCCCATGTTCTTTAACATATGGGGGCATGACCATGAGCTTTCAGAGTATCTTGGTGATAAGCAGTGGTCTGCAGGAGAATGGGGGAAGCCTCAGGAGTCTCTACTGAGGTAGATATCTAACTCACAGGTTTGCTTTAAGGTTTATATATGAGGGGCAAGGCATGGTTAGCCATAAGGGTAACAGGCCTTCAGTGAAAACCGCGCAATTGCACAGTGTTCCCTGTCTGGCTGCTGGCCAAGCTGAAAGTGACGTGCGCTTGCCGTCACTTCCTGCTTCAGGTGTGTGGAAGTGCACAGAAGCGTTTATTATTAAAATACGCTTCCGCACATGTGTGCCACGACGTCATGCCGATTATTTTTTTGTCATCTACGCGTCGCCATAGACTAACATGACTTTTGGTCCAACGCAGCTCGCTGCAACTTGACGCAGCGTTATCGTAGTTTTGGATCTTCGTCGGGAATGTGGCTAAAACGTCACGTCCACGGTGTCACACCGTAACGCCGCAGTATGAAAGTCTTCCTCTTCCATAGACTTTCATTGCCCGGCAGTGGGGTGCAGTAAAAATACCGCACCCCACCGCCTTGGTGTGAAAGGACCCTTACGGTTTTTACAAGTTAGTAAAGATTTTGGTACAATGGATGGAGAAGACAAGTTCCCTGCTAATGCAGTGTGTATTGGTCTTATAGACCATAGCTTCCAACTGTCCCTCTTTCGGAGGGACAGTCCCTGTTTGGGAGCCCTGTCCCTCTTTCCTCCTCATTTGTCCCTCTTTCAGGACTTTGTCCCTATTTCTATGTAAATATATGTATTTCTCTACTAAAAAATGTGTTTGGTTGACTCTAAACTTTATCCCCATCCTTTAAATTGATATATTACTCATTTTAAAATGTTCATATGAAGGAAAATGAACCAGGATATAAAGGATCAGTGTGGTTTGAATTATAAAACACATTTTTCTTATGAAATCTTTATGGTATGCGTGATTAGGGGTGTGCCGGGGGCATGGTTAGAGGTGTGGCAGGGGGTGGCTTAAGTGTCCCTCTCTCATTTCAAAAAGTTGGGAGGTATGTATAGACTGCTGTATGGATCCACTATTCACGTTGAAACTCATTGTTTAGCTAAACAGGGAAAAACAGAATGAGAATCAACTTTATCTGCCAAATGTGACAGTTGTCGCACCCAGAATTATTTGTGGTACACACACTATTGGTAATAGTGGAATTAACAGATGTGTAGACATTAAGGCATGGGCACAGACAGACATATAGAAATCAGTAATGCAAAAGATACCAGGTAGGTGGGTGTGAGAGTGAGAGGGTAGGGTTTTTTTGCTGAGTGGGCTTAAGTTCCAGAGAAGGACAGCTTGGGGGAAAAAGGTGTCCCTGTGCCTGGAAGTTTTGGTGAAGATGGTTTGTAGCAGTGGTGTGATGGGAGAAGGTTGGCGTAGCGACTTCCGGGGTGGGAGAGGTTGTTCATTATCCTGTTGGTCCTGGTCCTCAGTCTACGGGGGGGGGGGGAAGGTCCAGTGGCGATAGGGGTGACCTGATGACCCTCTCCGCAGAGTTGATTACTCTTTGACGTTTGTGCCTGTTGGTTGTGGTCATGCCTGCAAAAAAAGCCTCCCTTTCGTTCATCTCTGAAGCTGACAAAGTAATAGCACATTGCACACCAGCCTCATATCTGGCAGTAAAAACAGGTCTCCATCCTGGAACTACATGAGTTGCCATCAAACCAACACACTTTATATCATGCCACTTCTGGAATGAGAATGGGCCAAGAGATAAATTGAATTGGTTAATGGAATCTTCACTGCTTAGGATAATGTGTATTTACTGTTCTGCGATCCATAAATTCATTTGTACTGCTATTTTGTTTTATTCCCTTGGATGTCTCAGCTCTGGATGTTAGGAGGGACATAAATCAGATTTAAAACTGAAGTTATGATGTGTCGAGCTCTTACCGAGAACGTTTGTGACCTGGAGGCGAGATGCGGAGCTGCGGAGAGAGAGGTAAGCAAAGCAGTCAGGTCAATCTGGAGAGAACAGAAGCATTGAGACTTTGTAAACATCTGCCAAGAGGGTGGCCGAAGGTAGTTTGATAGTTCTCAAGGGTAAATCTGACAATGCTGAGGTGTCCTTCTTTTCTCCTAATCTTTAAGTGAGTTAAAAACCCAGCAGCAAGATTGTGATCTCTCATATTCTCTACAGGATCGAAGCAGGTAGTTATGGCACACGGCCGAGTCGTATTCTGCATGCTGCCATAGACCACACAGGGCTGGATTTCTGGAAAGGTCACAAAGGCCTGTGCCATGGTCGGCTGCAGCCCAAGAAGGGCACCTGAACATGAAAGAGGGTTTGCTACATATAAAAGAGGAGGCTGAAAATGTGTAACATATGAAAAGGGTAACTGATACTCAAGGGAGTGGTTGATGATAGAAAGGAGCAGCAGTACATGGATGATACACATGGAAGAGGGGGCTTCACATGGAATGGGAATGGGAGGAGGGCTGTTGCACGTAAAACGGGAAACACAACATACTTGACCTAGAGGCTAAAAAGTATGAGGCTAAGTGCACACATAGCAGAAATGGAGGTCTATGGGCCACAGGAAAAATGCATATACGTTTTCTATGCGTTTTAAAACCTGTGTTTTTAAAAACGCAGGTTTTGTTGCATAATATTAACCATTTTAGCCTTTTGGACGTGATTGTCACGTCCAAAAGGCTGCTGCTGCGCGCTCCCGCACACATGACTCCCCTAATAGACTGGGGCAGTGTCACCCTATAAACCACATCATTGATCTTCTCCTGAATGGGGTTGGGACCAATAAACCTAGGGCCCAGCTAAGCAGAAGGTTGGCGCAAAGAAATATTGTGAGAAGACACCCACACCATATCTCCTGGGGAAAACTCAAACATAGGTGAGCGGCGGGTATCGGCATAAAATTTCTGATGGGACACAGCGTTCTTCAGATTTTGCTGAACCTGAGACCAAATTTGCTGAATGTGAGTGGACTCCAATCCTCCAGAGCTGGAAAAGAGGAGGTAAAGTAAATTTGGGGTTCTGACCTGTCACTATCCAAAATGGTGATAACTTGGTGGAAGAGTTGGGTAGGTTATTAAATGCAAATTCAACAAAAGGCAAGTATTCTAACCATGCTTCCTGGCAGTCTGAGATAAAACATAGTAGATACTGTTCTAATGACTGGTTAGTTCTCTCGGTCTGTCCATTGGTCTCAGGATAAAACCCAGAAGAGAAGGACAGTTTGATACCCAACAGGTCACTAAAAGCACGCCAGAACCGGGAAATAAACTGGACCCCTCTGTCTGACACAATATTTTCGGGAATACCATGTAATCGGAATACATGTATAATGAACAGCCTAGCCAATTCCTGAGCTGAGGGTAGTCTGGAAAGTGGCACAAAATGTGTCATCTTACTGAACCGATCCACTATGACCCAAATTACTTTTTTACCTCCAGAAGGAGATAAATCTACCACAAAATTTATCGAGACATGGGACCAAGGCCTGGATGGAATGGGTAGAGGCATGAGATGACCCGAGGGGGGCACCTTACTTCTGGCACAAGTAGGGCAAGCTGCTACAAAAGCTTTACAATCTTTATTAATAGAGGGCCACCATACATGTCGAGACAAAAGATTCAGTGTTTTAACCTCCCCAGGGTGTCCTGCTAGTTTAGAAACTTGAAATACTTGAAGTGTCTGTAAATGTAAATGTAAGGGTACAAAATGAACTCCAGGGGGTTTTTCAGGAGGACTATCCTGTTGTAAAGGTTGTAATGTCTCGAATAAATCTGGAACCTCCTGAGTGTGGGTGGCAGCCAAAACACAATGGCGCATATGCAATTAACTTTTTCACCTGAGTTTTCTCCTAGGAGGTAATTTTCATCTCCTATTTAAACTAACTTTTCAGCATTTTGCAATTGAAAAAGTACCAACATTTTGGTGAAAAGGTACTATCAATTTTATTTTTAGTATTTTCTTGCTTGCTGGTGGTTCAAAAGGCATTTTATGACAAGGTCTGAAAATATCACATAGGAGAAAACTCAAGAGAAAAAGGGAATTGCATATGGGTCAATGTGCGGGTATAATCTCTTTAGGAGGGACGTCCTGAGATGACTCGAGTTCAAAGGTTCTGGATAAAGCGTCTGCCTTTATATTCTTGGATCTAGGTTTATAAGTAATTACAAAATTAAATCAGGTTAAAAATAGTGCCTATCGTGCCTGTCTGGGATTAAGCCTTTTAGCCCCCTCAATATACTGTACATTTTTATGATCAGTATAAACTGTGATTTGGATGATTTGCTCCCTCCAACCAGTGCCTCCATTCCTCGAACGCCATTTTAACAGCCAACAGCTCTCGATTGCCAGTATCATAGTTGCGTTCTGCTGGAGTAAACGTCTTGGAGAAAAAGGCACAGGGATGTAATCGTTCTGATCGGTCAGAAAATTGTGAAAGAACACCTCCCACTCCTAATTCTGACGCATCTACCTGCTCAATAAAAGGTAAATTCACATCAAAACAAGCCGGGCAATTGTCACATTGATCCGCTTTATTTCATCTTCATGCCGGGGGCATGGTACCAGGCAACAAATCAATGGGACAATCGTAAGATCTGTGTGGTGGTAATTTGTCAGCTGATTGGGGAGAGAACACATCAGCGAAATCCTCATAAGGTGATGGTAATGTTACTTGTTTGACCCCTAGACTGAGGAGAGGGATACCCCTTAAACATACATCCTGACAATGCTGTGACCAACCCGTAAGTTGTCCAGAACACCAATCAATATGGGGATTATGTCTTTGCAACCAAGGCAACCCCAACACGAGCGAACTAGAAGGTGTAATGATCCGTTCAGCTGCCTGCGCAGGCAGGCAGTTTTTTGACCACTGTTCAGGTCTGCATTCTGCAGGTCTCTGGAAGAGAGACCTTTTGTCAGTTCTGCAGCTTGCTGCTGCTGAGGAATTTGCATACGTTTGTCATGCAGATTGCCTAGCCACATCCTTTGTAGGCTTGCTCTATGTATACCATGTGATTCCACAGTAAGTGGCTGGTCATAAGGGTTAGTCCTGTGAGACACTCCTGAGTGTCAGCCTTACTTCTTGTTGAAGATTAGCTTAGAGTAATTCTCAGGGATTGCACTAGGCATCCTTGCTAGGGCAGTCAGGATTGCATTATTTGTATTGCCTGTTCTGTCTGTCTGTGGGGTGCTAACCAGAGCAGCGGTTGTTACTGGTAGGCCCTTCTGTTCTGTTGTTGCCTTACTTGGATCGCACTTGCTCTGGCGGAAAGAGCAGTGGATCCAGCTCGCTCTGTTTCTATACTTGGATCGCACGAGCCTTGCGCTAGTGCTGTGGATCCATCTGCTCTGTCTTCCTGGATCGCACTCGCCTTGCGCTAGTGCTGTGGATCCGTCTGATCTCCATCTCTCTTGCTATATTTGGATTGCACTCGCTCTGGCGGAAAGAGCAGTGGATCGTATCTCTCACTTATTCCTGTTTTCATATATCTGTCTTGTCTGCCACGAACGCTTGCTGGAGGCTCGGTGAGGTAACCGTTAAGCAAGCGCTCGCGTCCTCTGTTTCATGTTTGTCTGTCGGTGGTTAGTTAGGTGTGATTGTCTCTGTTGTGCTTATCAAGTGGAGACCGCGCATAAACGCGTGCACTGTTGCGAATGAGTGCGGTGTTCGCGTTTAGTTAGCGTTTGTTATTTTCCTTATCTTCTCATTGTATGATTTGCTGTGCCTTTGCTACTCTCGTGCTCTGCCTTGCTCTAGCCTTGTGTCACCTCTGGCAATCGCCTCTCTCGCAATTGCGTTCCTACTTTATATCTGCTGTTGTGTGTGCACCGTCGTGGGTTGGCGACTAGATTGGGGCACATACATACATTCTGTTCCTGTGCTCATTCTCTTCCGCAATCGCTTCTCCTGCGATTGCATTCTCACTTGGTTTCTTCTGTTGTGTGTCCACCGTTGCAGGTTGGCGGCTAGATTGGTGGACATACATACATTCCTCATCTGTGCTTATTCGGTCTTGTGTCGCTGTTAGCAATCGCCATCTCTGGTGATTGCCTTCTCACTTTATCTTCATGGTTGTGTGTTCATCGTCGCAGGGTGGCGACTAGTTTGGTGGACACACATACCCTCTGTCGCTTTGATCTCTCTCTTTCAGGGCTGTCTTGCCCTGCGTTTCTTCCCTTCGTACAATTCCTGTCTGGCATCTGTGGCAGGGCAGAGGAGCTGTTCCTCTGCACTTCACAGCTCCACCTGTCGACAGGAATTTCCCTCTACAGGTGCATTGCACCTTTTGCTGGGTTCCCTCAAATTACACGCTTGTGGAGGATTTCCGCAGTGTCAGCGCACGTCTTGTGCGCTGATCACGGAGAGAATTCCACAATCGTTACAGTATGACCAGCCAAACCGAAATTCCCAGTGTAGAGGGAATTTCCAATTTGTACGATTTGGTCAAATATGGGTCCTGTGTCTTTAAGAGGTTTAAGCTACTGGACTCTGAAACCAGAGATGAGTTTTTTCCTGCAGTGCATGATGCTGATCAGATTAGGTTATGCAACATTTCTGTGTCATTACCATATGTTAATGAATTGGTGCTTGCAGGCCAATCTGCTGATTCGGCTTGTCAGCTAAAAGATTCGTTGCCCATAGCAACCACAAATAAAGAGGTTATTTCTGTCAAGTCTGAAATGTGCAAAACCATTCCATATGATAATCAGTCTCCGGGTTTTTTGCCCCAATCCAAAGCTTATGTGGATCCTATTATAGGTAGGATCGCACACTATATTAAAGCAGTTAAAAAATCTGTTCTGGTTCCTGATCTCCACCCATATGGAGATTATCTAGATACTGGCTTGTTTGAACCTCCATTTGCCTCATGGGACATTGGGGCCTTGATGGAGGAATTTGATTTTGATTGGAAAGCCTTTTGCAATTTTTACATCGCAAAAAGCGAAGATGTCTTGAATGATTATCTCGATTCTATGTACCTTTTGATTGATTCCGATGAATGTGACGAGGGTGATGTGGATCTGGTGATTTATGTGTGGCAGACGATTTTGGATGAGTTGCACACACACCAATCAATTGATTCCAATAAAGAGACATCGTTGTCGGATGATTGTTCCTGCCTTTCTGGGGTAAAGCATGTGAGTCTTGACATTGTGCGATCTGAAATGAATCGGTGTACCACTGTGGTTGATTCCTGTGCGAATCCTGAAAGATTCTCTCCTGACTGTGTGCAGTTTGAATCTATTCGATCTTATGCCTGTTTCTCGGATGTTCCTGCAGATTGTGATCAGCATGAATGTGCCAGTTTTTTCAAGGATGTGTGGGACCCCTTGTCATTTAGAGACAGATCTTTAAGATCTTCCATCTGTGATCCTGCTATGGGGAAAATTCCTAAATTATGCAGCATCAAAAGTTAAAATTAATATGTCTAATAAAGTTTTTCCTGATGTTGTCGCTATTTCTACTGCTAATGCGTCTTTGTCTCACCCTGTTCACACCTGTAGGGGCCCGTTGCCTGGTGACAGTTGCTCCAGTGTTTCTGTCCTGAACGCCTTACAGTCTGCCCCGCAGATCGCGGAGGTTTGCGCTATGGAAGCGTCAGTTTCACAACCTAAAGCGATTTTTAATTCGCAAGTTTTGTGTTCTGACTCCTCGGATTTGACATTGTTAGCCAAATCTAAGAGTGAGACAGCGCTTCGGTTTTGCGAATCTGATGCTGAAACTTCTTTGCCTTGTCCAGAGAAGCTTTCTCTGAATCTGCCCTGTACCATGAATGAAAACAAGATCTCCACTCGCACTGACATTTGTGAGTCCCTTTCTTGTTCTGAGGAAAATGCTGATTCAGCACCCTGTACTCTGGATGAGTTAATGTGGCCTTGTTTAGAGTCTCCTGCAGTGTCCCTAGAGGCTCGTCTAGGTATTGCTACTATACTCACCTGTTTTTCTGCACTTTTGGAGTTGCAAGCTAGTTTGACTGCTACACAGAATTCTGGGTGCAGTGAGATTAAAGTTAGGGAGTCAGTGTGTGTTCCAGTAAGTATTCCTGTACATTCCGCTCATGTTGATGAAATATAGTCTCAGTTTATGGTGGAACCTTCCCTGGGACATCTACCCTGTCCACAAAATAAAGTTCCAGTTTTGCCCTGTAACATGGATAGTTCAGAATCCTTCTCAGAAAACTTAAAAAATGATGTTCCTGAGGTCTTGTCTGATGTCCTGGAGACCTCCGAGTTCCTCCCAAAGGATGCAGAACTTGTAGGAGATGTCTCCTGTCCCCCAAGACCTTCTGAGGTGTGGCCCAATTCAGTAGGCATTGCTGTTGTGCTGACTACCTTTGCAGCTCTGGTGGAGCTTCACTCATATGTAGTCAATGATGATATTATTGTCACAGAGATTTCTAGGTTTGAGTCCAAGCCTTCTTTTGAAAGTCCAGTGCTTGAGACCACTGCTCGTGATGATTCTCTGCCCGGTTCTGGTTTTGGTCTTGTCGTGACTGACTCTGAGGTTGGCAGTTCCTCGACGTGTTCTGAGGTTCCCCTTGGGCTAGTGTACCCCGATGTGTTCTGTGACCCAGAAAGCCCAAGTGTGTCTCGGTTGCCAGCCTGCTCAGATGCTTCCTCGGTGGAAACCTGTTCTGATGTTGCCTGCCTGCCTGCATGCCCAGAGGTGGTCCCTGAAGGCCCTGGTCTTGATGCTTGTCCTGGTAATTCTGAATCCGGAATTGTCATTGGTTCCATAGGGGTTCTTGATAGTTCTCCGTGTGAGCCTGGTGATCGTTCTGCCCTCCTGGGATGCACCTTTTGCTGGGTTCCCTCATATTACACGCTTGTGGAGGATTTCCGCAGTGTCAGCGCACGTCTTGTGCGCTGATCACGGAGAGAATTCCACAATCGTTACAGAAGGCATTCTGAACACATACAACTGGATTTTCTCAAAATGTAAAGCCCCAACCTGTAATGAAATCTCTGGTGTAATAGATATGGGTTGTTTGGTCTGCAAAGGGGTATCATCTATTCTTGACCAGGACAGAGGTGTTTGAGCACCAGGCGGAGCTGACGTAGAAGCCAGGCACCAGCTTCTACGTCAGCTCCGCCTGGTGCTCAAACACCTCTGTCCTGGTCAAGAAATGCACCCCAGATCTAGAACTCCTCCTCATCAATTGCAGGCCAACTTACTCGCCCAGGGAATTCTCTTCCTACATCCTCGTGGGTGTGTATATCCCTCCTGACGCAGAGGTGAATTCCGCCCTGTGTGATCTCAGTGATATCATCACGCAGTGGGAGACGGCCCTCCCGGACTCGCTGTTTATCATCTTAGGGGATTTCAACAAGGCCAACCTCCGCAAAGAGCAGCCTCGCTTCCATCAGCACGTCACCTGCCCCACCAGGAGTGCCAACACCCTAGACCATTGCTACACGGTCTTGAAAGATGCATACAAAGCGGCACCGTAGGCAGCGCTAGGGTCATCTGACCACTGCATCATCCATCTGTTACCTACGTACAAATGGCGCCTGGAAACCTCAAAACCTGTCACCAAGTCCTCCAAAGTGTGGTCAAGTGAGGCCAAACTACAACTTCAGGCCTGCTTTGACTGCACAGATTGGAAGGCTCTGGAATCGCCCAACCTGGACGAGTGGGCAGACAATGTATCCTCGTACATTAGCTTCTGCGAGGACTCCTGCATCCCAACTAAAACCTTCAAACTATATCCAAACGATAAACCGTGGTTCTCAAAAAAACTACGACAACTGCGACGCAGCAAAGAAGCTGCACACAAGTCCGGCAACCAGGAGGACTACAAGAGGGCAACAAACGACCTAAACAGGGAGCTGAGGTCCGCAAAGAAGTGCTACGCAGAAAAGCTGGAACAGAACCTCTCCTCAAACGACGCACGAGCTGTGTGGAAAGGGCTACACCCAGCTCTGAGCTTGCCGAGAGTCTCAGCGACTTTTGCAGATTTGAGAACCAGCCAGCTCCTGCAGGTCTCCCACAGCCACCCGTACAGTCGCCGGCCACTGACTCCATGGGCCCAGACTAAACCCCACCATCAGTGAGGGAGGCTGATGTACTGAAACACTTGCTAAGGCTAAATGCGAGGAAAGCCTCAGGTCCGGACAGAGTGTCACCAGCTTGCCTGAAAACCTGCGCCCGTCAGCTCACTCCGACCCTCTCTTCCATCTTCATGAGGTCCCTCCAGGAAGGCAAAGTCCCAGCATGCTTCAAGAGGTCCACCATTATCCCTGTCCCCAAAAAGCAGGGAATCCTCGACCTCAACAACTTCAGACCGGTGGCACTCACGTCCGTGATCATGAAAGCTTTTGAAAGCATGGTGCTCCCCCTCCTCAAGTACGCCACAGAGGGACTGCTGGACCCACACCAGTTTGCGTACAGAGCTAACCGGTCCACCGATGATGCCATCAACCTCTGCTTGGCGGTCGTCTATGATCACCTGGATAGACCAGACTCCTACGCCAGGATCCTCCTATTGGACTTCAGCTCAGCATTCAATACCATCAGCCCCAAAACACTTCAAGACAATCTCGCCACGCTAGGTGTCCACCCCTCCCTACGCCGGTGGATCAATGACTTCCTCACCAACAGATCTCAGGTCGTCAGGGTAGGAACTATCTCCTCACTACCTAGGACCACCAATACAGGAGCCCCACAAGGCTGTGTCCTGTCGCCATTTCTGTTCTCTCTGTACACGAACAACTGCAGATCCTCGTCGGACTCTGTAAAAGTAATCAAATTTGCAGACGACACAACCATCGTCGGTCTCATCACCAATAACGATGAGAAGGCGTACCGCCACCAGGTCGACAGTATCTGCCACTGGTGCAGAGTGAACGGATTGGTCCTTAACACAGCGAAAACTGTGGAGATAATCATTGATTTCAGGAGGCATGCTCCCACCCTACCTCCAATCCGTATTGATGGCAAGGAAGTGGAAAGCCAACACTGCCTCCACACAGAGGAAAGCCCAACAGAGACTTTTCTTTCTTCGCCAACTAAAAAAGTTTGGTATGGCCCCAAAACTTCTGACTAACTTGTACTCTGCTCCAATTGAATCTGTCTTATGCTCTTCCATCCTGGTCTGGTATGCCGGCTCCTCCGCCAGCGACAGGCTCAAACTGCAAAGGATCATCAGATCAGCAGAGAGGATAATCGGGAAAGCCCTTCCTACTCTGGACCTCCTCTACCACTCCAGGCTGAACACCAGAGCATTAAAGATCACCAACGACCCCTCGCACCCAGGCCACCGCTTCTTTAGTCAGCTTCCCTTGAGCCGAAGAGTCAGGTTCCGGTCCATCCTCACCAAGACCTCGAGACATAAGAACAGTTTCTTTCCCTCTGCTGTCAGCCTGCTGAACTCTCTCTCACGAAATTGCCCATCCCCACCCTACAAATTCAAGCCACACTATAGCACGCTGAACTGAGGCACACTGCACATGGACGGCGATCTAGCTCCAGCAAACTTTCTGCCTGTTCTTTGGGTGTATTTTTGTATTTTTGATTTCTGATTTTTGATTTGTAAATAATGCTTCATTGTATTCCCCTGCATCTGTTTTTGTTCCTTCTGACTGCATGTTCCATCCTGTATCTGTATTTGTATCTGTATCAGCCCCCTGTACGTGCCAAGCCCAATTCCGGGCACGACCCAGTCGTGCTTGGCGAGAATAAAGATTCTGATTCTGATTCAATGGCCGTAACATAGTTTGTTCTGCAAAGTGAGAGCTAGAATACCCAGGTTGGCTGCAAACACGGAATCTATAAAATTCCCTGCCGCACCTGAGTCAATAAAGGCTTCGGTTTGAACCGAATCTTAGCCCCAGTGTATGGTGAGTGGTAAAAGAATTTTATTTATTTTTAGGGGAACAATTGGCCCGCCCAGGTGAGGTTCCCCAACTTCACCTAGGCGCTGCAGTTTTCCGGAGCCTTTACCTTTGCAGAACAATTCTGGGCAAAGTGACCCTTTTCACCACAATACATACAAAGACCAGCCTATTTTCCTCTGAGCTTCACTGCGGGTGAAAGTCTCAAGAAGCCCAGTTGCATTGGTTCTTCACTGGAGGATGTGCTACCCGGCCTAAGATTCCCTGAGACGGAATAGACTTTGTTTTGACGTCTGAGTCTGATCCGTCTGTCAACCCTTATGGCCAAGGAAATCGCATCCTCCAGTGTTTTGGGTTCAGGATGACTCACAAGCATGTCATTTACAGAGTCAGCTAGGCCAAAGAAAAATTGGTCGAGGAGTGCTGCCTCACCCCACTTGACAGATACCGACCATTTTCTGAACTCGGCCGCATACTTTTCAACAGTATGTCTTCCCTGACGTAAGTCTCCCAACTTGCGAGTAGCCGTACCTGTAATGTCTGGGTCTGCATACTGTATATAATAGCCATAGCATCAAAAAACTTTTCCCCAGAGGAAAGAGCAACATCTTCAGGACTTAACCCATATGCCCAAGTTTGTGAGTCTCCCTGTAATAACGTTTTGACCAGAGTAATTTTCTGGGATTCAGTACTAGAGGATCTAGACTTAACCTCAAAGTATGACATACAACAGTTACGGAAGTTACTAAAGTCAGAATGAGAACCTAAACATTTCTCAGGTAATGGCATTTTAGGCTCAATAATGGTTGGAATAAGAGCCGGTGGAGAAGATTGCTGAACATTAACATTCGCTGGTATATTGATCTGAGTGAGTGTATTGGATAACTGAGTTATCTGTGTTTGTTGAGTGGCCATTTGCTCAGTGAGGTGGTTAACTGCACCGGCAAGTATCCGAATCTGTTTTCACAATTCCTCCATGATATACTTTTTGGGGCCTTGATAATATCACGCTGGTACGTGATGAGGTAGCATACAGGTATACAGTGGCTTGCAAAAGTATTCGGCCCCCTGGAAGTTTTCTACATTTTGTCATATTACTGCCACAAACATGAATCAATTTTATTGGAATTCCACATGAAAGACCAATACAAAGTGGTGTACACGTGAGAAGTGTAACGAAAATCATACATGATTCCAAACATTTTTTACAAATCAATAACTGCAAAGTGGGGTGTGCGTAATTATTCAGCCCCCTTTGGTCTGAGTGCAGTCAGTTGCCCATAGACATAGCATGATGAGTGCTAATGACTAAATAGAGTGCACCTGTGTGAAATCTAATGTCAGTACAAATACAGCTGCTCTGTGACGGCCTCAGAGGTTGTCTAAGAGAATATTGGGAGCAACAACACCATGAAGTCCAAAAGACACACCAGACAGGTCAGGGAAAAAGTTATTAAGAAATTTAAAGCAGGCTTAGGCTACAAAAAGATTTCCAAAGCCTTGAACATCCTAAGGAGCACTGTTCAAGCCAGCGATCATTCAGAAAAGGAAGGAGTATGGCACAACTGTAAACTTACCAAGACAAGGCCGTCCACCTAAACTCACAGGCCGAACAAGGAGAGAGCTGATCAGAAAGAGGCCCATGGTGACTCTGGACAAGCTGCAGAGATCTACAGCTCAGGTGGGGGAATCTGTCCATAGGACAACTATTAGTCATGCACTGCACAAAGTTGGCCTTTATGGAAGAGTGGCAAGAAGAAAGCCATTGTTAACAGAAAAGCATAAGACGTCCGATTTGCAGTTTGCCTCAAGCCATGTGGGGGACACCCATGTGGGGGACACAGCAAACATGTGGAAGAAGGTGCTCTGGTCAGATGAGACCAAAATGGAACTTTTTGGCCAAAATGCAAAACGCTATGTGTAGCGGAAAACTAACACTGCACATCACTCTGAACACACCATCCCCACTGTCAAATATGATGGTGGCAGCATCATGCTCGGGGGGTGCATCTCTTCAGCAGGGGCAGAGAAGCTGGTCAGAGTTGATGAGAAGATGGATGGAGCCAAATACAGGGCAATCTTGGAAGAAAACCTCTTGGAGTCTGCAAAAGACTAGAGACTGGGGCGGAGGTTCACCTTCCAGCAGGACAACAACCCTAAACATAAAGCCAAGGCAACAATGGAATGGTTTAAAACAAAACATATTCATGTGTTAGAAAGGCCCAGTCAAAGTCCAGATCTAAATCCAATCGAGAATCTGTGGCAAGATCTGAAAACTGCTGTTCACAAACGCTGTCCATCTAATCTGACTGAGCTGGAGCTGTTTTGCAAAGAAGAATGGGCAAGGATTGCAGTCTCTAGATGTGCAAAGCTAAAAGAGACATACCCTAAAAGACTGGCAGCTGTAATTGCAGCAAAAGGTGGTTCTACAAAGTATTGACTCAAGGGGCTGAATAATTATGAACATCCCACTTTGCAGTTATTTATTTGTAAAAAATGTTTGCAATCGTATGATTTTCGTTCCACTTCTCACATGTACACCACTTTGTATTGGTCTTTCATGTGGAATTCCAATAAAATCGATTCTAGTTTGTGGCAGTAATATCACAAAATGTGGAAAACTTCAAGGGGGCCAAATACTTTTGCAAACCAATGTAAATACAACTCACCACCGGAGGGAAGCCGGGGACGCTGCTAGAGGATGTCGGCAGTGAAGCCTCGCTGCTCGCCCGGACCGTGCCGGAGATGCTGTGGGACCTGCCACTGGAAGGTAAGAATGTTACAGTGGGTTTTAATTATGGTAGCATGTATTATTTTAAAGCTATATTGACCAAAAACTGAGAAATATGGTTTTTCCCATTTTTTTTCTTAATATTCCTGTTAAAATGCATTTAGAAAAAAAAGATTCTTGCCAAATTGTACCACCCAAAGAAAGCCTAATTGGTGGCAGAAAAAATAAGATATAGATAAATTCATTGTGATAATTAGTGATACAGTTATTGGCAAATGAATGGGAGGTGAAAATTGCTTGGATGCATAAGGTGAAAAACGTGAAGGCTGAAGTGTTTAATAAACGCAGCAAAAACAGAGATAATAAAAGTCAATGGAAATGCAATGGTATACGTTTTTCATGCGTTTTATATTATTTTTTATGCTGTATTTCCACTTCCTGTTGTCTTCCTAGTGATTTGCATCAATGGAAATATAAAAAGGCATAAAAAACGCATACGAAACGCATATGTGTTTTGTATATGCGAAACACAAATGCATTAAAGCGCCAAAAACGCAGTAAAAAATGCACAAAATGCACACAAATTAACATAAAACATGACATAAAACGCAGCCTTTCACGTTATGTTATGTGTGCACCCAGCCTCAAGCTGCATAAAGTCACAAATGATTTTATGCAGCCTGAAGAAGGGCATAGTCCAAAACAGCGGTCTACTGCTGCACAATTCCTGTATTTTTTGCACTAATAAATGTACTTGAGCTTTAAAAACTATTGGTGGTGCTGACCTTTTTTGTTTTTGCTGGAGTTGTGGCCCTAACCGGGGCATAGGTCTTGGCACGCCACTTCAAACATACGAGTGAGTGCTCCTTCTCCCTACTTGTTGTATAGTAAATTGGTTACAAAACTTGCATAATGCTACATCAACTCAAAATGATTTGCCTCTTATTGATCATCCCTAATAGGGAGTGTTTCTGAGGGTAGGAACACACTAGGCCGTGCGGGAAAGGTTGCATTTTGGTGACGTTTTGCTGAATATGCATTTGTCCATTTTTAGTGCGTTTTAGTTGCGTCTTCTGTGTGTTTGCGTTTTCCATTTTATTTCCCGTACATGCATTTTTCTTGCGTTTTAATGCGCTTTGCGGTCCGCATATATATTATTGTGCGTTTTGCATGCTTATCTTGTGTTTTATGCAAATAGCTAGGAAGTCAACAGGAAGAGGAAATACATCATCAAACTTAATAATAAAAAAAATGCATTAAAGCTACTTTCACACCAAGACGTTGTGTTTTAGGGGACGTTATGGTCGCATAACGTGCCTCTAACGCAACGCCTGGTGGTGTTGGAGAAGGACGTCAGATTGAGCTGCGTTATGTGGCTCTCAAAGCAGCCGCTCCAGGTTAGTCATAGGAAGTCCGGATCTTTTTAAGGATTTGGATCATTTGAATCGGATCATTGAAAAGATCCGGATCTTTGAACCAAATCATTTGAATCATTTTACTAGGGAAGCAGCCTGGGTGAAATGACTAGCAGGACAGGACTTTCCCTGCACTGTACATTCTGTATGTTCCTGTTTCTTCCAGACAGACATCCACTGTGAACCGAATCTTTCATTGTGATAATCTGGATGATTCGACTCACAAAAAAGTTCCGGATCAAATGAACGATTCGTTCATGATCCGGACAACACTACAGTCCCACCACAAGTCACCACAGTGCAGTGAATATTAATTAGCCATGTGGCTGGCTGCAGAGGAGGAGGGGAAACCTCCTCCTTCAACATTACTGAGCATGTGCAAACAGTCTAACTTTGAAAAAGCCACATTACGGTGGCGAATCGCGATAGCAGCGGTGGGGGACCCGTGGAGCAACTTTCTTTACCGGTAGGACTCCTCATCACTTGGGTGTACAATTCTGAATGATTATATTCTTTTTATCACTACTATTTACTTGTCATCTATTGTCAGGTGATTTGTTTACCACATTGATTGTATCACTCCTTTGACATTGTTTTATTGTTGTTAGATCTTGATTGGTATTACATTGTTGATGCACTTTAATCACTTCTAGTGTATGTATGTAATTTGACAGTTACATTGTTATTTATTCATGCACTTTGCACTTTTGCCCTGTGGTTTTCCACTTCCCTTGTGTACAATATAATGTCATTGTTCACCAGTCCAGCCTCACACCCTTAGTGGTGTGTCATCTACACTAACAGCACTTTATTTCCCTGCCGGTTCTCCGACATTTGGGGTTTACATACTACCCCCCACCTGGTTTTAATTGTGTTTTTTAATTGTTTGTGGATTTATCAATAAAGGATGTACTTTATTTCAATTATTTATGGTCTGATTTGGTGCGTTTTTTGAGGCCATAGCTGTTTCCCTCTGTTTGGCATTTGAACTTTATTGGCCATTCTGCACATTTCAGGGTTCCTTCTTAATTATAGACAGGACAGCATTATTGTTTATGGATGGTGCTCCACGTGCGTTTTTTTGTTTACAAACAGTCTAACGTGGCTTAGCCCAGTATAACGTGCAGCATGCAGCACTTTGTTTAAACGTGCTGCGTTACTATGTAACACAATGTGTGCACTGTGAACAGCACATTGATTTTACAGTGCTGTGAGTTAGGCTGCGTTACTGGCTGCTGTAACGTGGGACTTTAACGTCCAACTGTGAAACCAGCCTAAAAAATGCATACAAAACGCATAAAAAACGCAATACCTCTGCGTCACCATTGACTTTCAATTTGCTCGTTTAGATTAGTTTTAGAAAAATATGCAGCAAGACCAGCGTTTTTAAAAACGCACATCGCAGAACGCAAACATATGCATTTTTTCATGCGGCCCATTGACTTGCATTATGTGCATTTTAGCTGCGTTTTCTGCAACGCCATCGCTTCTGCCTAGTGTGTTCCTACCTTGATGCGGAAACCAAGAAAATTACTATAAAAGTGGAAATCCTGAATCATTGACTACATTCAGAAATAATTACACCAGCAGGGACATTTTGGGGAGATTTTTCAGCGGTGGCGGTTTGGCATATGAAGGGCGGCCTTCCAGTGACTTTAGCGCACTCCTGTTCTACTCCCTCGTTTGCAGGAGGCTGGCATGGTGATCATCTCGGTATTGTTCCTGCACAACCCCATAAATTATTCATTGCTCATCAAATCCCAGTTTTAAGATGTAACCAGCATTAGTATTCCAAACAAATTTAAGATTAAATGTGCCAAGCCTCGCTGATCTACACACGAACAAAACGCTGCATAATGTTCCTCTCTTCTTAATCTATTTAAACCATATCATGTCTTTTGAATCCACGACAACAGACCAGAAAAAAATGAATATTCTTATTAAAAATGCAAAAATAAAGCAAGCGTCGGTGAATCTGTCACTTTCAAGCTAGAGCGACATGGTAACGACGAGGACATTTCTCCTGTTTACTGGCCTTGTCTTTTTGTTCCCTTTTTTTATAGCTTTTTATTTGCTATAAAAAAGATACAAGTGAATTTCAGGCTTTGTTCACAAAATGTCTATTGTTCACATGTTTACGCACTGTGGAAACAAAATACAACTGCCTGGATAGTTCAATGAGTTTGTTCACATATAATTCAGTTAAAAATTCATTTTTCTCGAGTTTGATGATTCCGTTAGATCAAATATAAAGATTTTTCCAACAAGTCCAATTGGATTTTTATTGAAAAAAACTAGATAATCGTTCGTTTTTCTTGATAAAAAAATAATATTCTTTTTTATTTTCATTCAATTCAATCGTTTTGGTTAAATAAATGGGAAAATGTAATGTTTTTATTGTACCCGTAAGGGCATTAGGGGCATTTCAGATTTGTCTGTGGCTCACATCCTGCTGCGTAGCCATAGTCCGAATCGCTAAGCTATAGGAATTCATCAGCATGCCGACCAGACTTGCACCAATGTGCGATCAGAACGGCAAGCCATAGGGGAGAGATAGGCAGTGTTTCCCTGCCCTCTCGTATGTGTGGAAACACTGCAGATTAGGCCTGGATTTGGGTGCAGTGGGCCTTGTTGTATTAACCACTTAAAGACAAGTGGACAAATATATTTGTCCAGTAGGAGCTTCTTAGTGGCAATCTGGATGAATATAGCGGGTCCAGTGTCCAGCAGGTTTGTAGCGGGTGCGCGCTTGTAACGGTTGAATGTGCGCTAATTTCCTGCCAATATTACAGGGGATTGATTGCGGAAGGGGAACGAGTGTTCCACCTTTCTAACCGATCCTCTGTGAATGAATCAACATGCTTTCAATCAGGAGGCATGTTGATTCAAAAAAACAGAACGTCACAAAATGTAAAAAACAAAACAAAAAAAACCCCAAAACAATTGAGCACTTCCTGATAACTAGCAGGAGAGTGCATAGCTTCAGAAAGTAAAATTAAAGGAAACAAAAAATACATTATACATTTAATACATTTTATTAACCCTCCACCATCCCTGTAGCTTAAAAAAAAAAACTAAAAAAAGGTAACAGTTAAAAAATATATATATATATATATATATATATATATATATATATATATATATATATATATATATATATATATATATATATATATATATATATATATATATATATATATATATATATATATATATAATTTTTTTTTTTTTTTTTTTTTAACTGATTTTTTTTTTTACAAGTGTTTATTTTTTATTTTATTTTTTTGGGGGGGAAAGCTTTGGAAGTTTAAGTTTTAAAATTTATTAATATTGTGTATATATGTATGTGTCTATATGTGTCATTTTATTGTTTGGCCACAAGATGGCGCTAGTGAACACACTCCTGTTATAGGAAGTGTTCACTTTTTTTTTTTTTTTTTTCACTTTATCAAACTGTAACAGTTTCCTGTTTTATGAATGGAGGTGGCCGCTGATCGCAGTTATGTCCATTCATTTCAGGCAGTGCGATTGGGTAGAGGACCGCTGGGTCCTCTTCACCAATCACTTAACACGGGATCCCGATGGAAACGGCGGTGGTAGCGGTGGCAGCGACGCGCACACGTGCGGAGCAACGGCGGGAACGTGCGACGTATTAAAATGTCATGTTGCCTCTAACAGGCCTTTAACAGGCTCTGTGAGGGCCTCAGAGGTTGTCTTAAGAGAATATTAGGAGCAACAACACCGTGAAGTCCAAAGAACACACAAGACAGGTCAGAGATCAAGTTATTGAAAAATTTAAAGCAGGCTTAGGCTACAAAAAGATTTCCAAAGCCTTGAACATCCTACGGAGCACTGTTCAAGCGATCATTCAGAAATGGAAGGAGTATGGCACAAATGTAAACCTACCAAGACAAGGCCATCCACCTAAACTCACAGGCCAAAAAAGGAGAGCGCTGATCAGAAATGCAGTCAAGAGGCCCATGGTGACTCTGGATGAGCTGCAGAGATCTACAGCTCAGGTGGGAGACTCTGTCTATAGGACAACTATTAGTCATGCACTGCACAAAGTTGGCCTTTATGGAGGAGTGGCAAGAAGAAAGCCATTGTTAACAGAAAGCATAAGAAGTCCCGTTTGCAGTTTGCCACAAGCCATGTGGGGGACACAGCAACCATGTGGAAGAAGGTGCTCTGGTCAGATGAGACCAAAATGGAACTTTTGGGCCAAAATGCAAAACGCTATGTGTGGCGGAAAAATAACACTGCACATCACTCTGAACACCCCATCCCCACTGTCAAATATGGTGGTGGCAGCATCATGCTCGGGGGGTGCATCTCTTCAGCAGAGACAGGGAAGCTGGTCAGAGTTGATGGGAAGATGGATGAAGCCAAATACAGGTCAAACTTGGAAGAAAACCTCTTGGAGACTGCAAAAGACTTGAGACTGGGGCGGAGGTTCACCTTCCAGCAGGACAATGACCCTAATCATAAAGCCAGGGCAACAATGGAATGGTTTAAAACAAAACATATATATGTGTTAGAATGGCCCAGTCAAAGTCCAGATCTAAATCCAATTGAGAATCTGTGGCAAGATCTGAAAACTGCTGTTCACAGATGCTGTCCATCTAATCTGACTGAGCTGGAGCTGTTTTGCAAAGAAGAATGGGCAAGGATTTTACTCTCTAGATGTGCAAAGCTGGTAGAGACATACCCTAAAATACTGGTAGCTGTAATTGCAGCAAAAGGTGGTTCTACAAAGTATTGACTCAGGGGGCCCAATATTTACGCACACCCCACTTTGCAGTTATTGATTTGTAAAAAATGTTTGGAATCATGTACGGTTTTCGTTCCACTTCTCCTGTGTACAGCACTTTGTATTGGTCTTTTACGCAGAATTCCAATAAAATTGCTGCATGTTTATGGCAGTAATGTGACAAAATGTGGAAAGCTTCAAGGGGGCTGAATACTTTTGCAAGCCACTGTAAGTTGGGAGGTGATTGGGGGAGGGTCAGCAGCCAGCTCAGAGGCCCAGGAGGGAAATTTGGCTGCAACAAAGGGCCCCTAATGATTCTTATTGGTCGGGGGGGGGGGGGGGGGGCGATGTCTGTTGCGGGCCCCCAGGCTAATTTTGCCCTATGGCCCAATTGTTACTTGAACCAGCCCTGATTGCCGGTAAGTGGAATTTGCGCTGAAGCAGAAACTGGCATTTAGTACCATACCTATTCTTGAGCAGGATTCAGATTTGAATATAAACTGTAATGCCCAATAGTACAGTGGGATGCGAAAGTTTGGGCAATTTTGTTAATCGTCATGATTTACCTGGATAAATCATTGGTTGTTACGATAAAAAAAATGTCAGTTAAATATATCATATAGGAGACACACAAAGTGATATTTGAGAAGTGAAATTAAGTTTATTGGATTTTACAGTAAGTGTGCAATAATTGTTGAAACAAAATTAGGCAAAAACAAAAAAAGAAATGAAATCCATATTTAGTAGTTCCTCCTTTTGCAGAAATTACAGCCTCTCAACGCTTTCCGTAGGTATCAATGAGAGTCTGGATTCTGGTTGAAGGTATTTTGGACCAATCCTCTTTACAAAACAATTCTAGTTCATTCAGGATTGATGGCTTCCGAGCATGGACAGCTCTCTTTAACTGACACCACAGATTTTCAATTATATTCAGGTCTGGGGACTGAGATGGCCATTCCAGAACATTGTACTTGTTCCTCTGCATGATTGCCTTAGTGGATTTTGAGCAGTGTTTAGGGTCGTTGTCTTGTTGAAAGATCCAGCCCCGTCACAACTTCAGCTTTGTCAACAGTTCTTGGACATTGGTCTCCAGAATCTGCTGATATTGAGTTGAATCCATGCATACCTCAACTTTGACAAGATTCTCAGTCCTTGCACTGGCCACACAGCCCCACAGCATTATGGAACCACCACCATATTTTACTGTAGGTAGCAGGTGTTTTTCTTGACATGCTGTGTTGTTTTTTCTCCATGTATAATGCCCCTTGTTATGCCCAAATAACTCAATTTTAGTTTCAGTTGTCCACAGCACCTTATTTCAAAATGAAGCTGGCCTGTCCAAATGTGCTTTAGCATACCTCAAGCGGCTCTGTTTGTGCTGTGGGCGGAGAAAAGGCTTCCTCAATCCTCTGCATACATCATCTCCTTGTGTAAAGTGTGCCGAATGGTTGAACGATGCACAGTGACTCCATCTGCAGCAAAGGGTGCTGGTCTGTGGGTTGACTCTGACTGTTGTCACTATTCGTCGCTTCTGTTTATCCTTGATTTTTCTTGGTCTGCCACTTCGAGCCTTAACTTGAACTGAGCCTGTGGTCTTCCATTTCCTCAATATGTTTCTAACAGTGGAAACCGACAGCTGAAATCTCTGAGACAGCTTTCTGTAACCTTCCCATAAACCATGATGGTGAACAATCTTTGTCTTCAGGTCATTTGAGAGTTGTTTTGAGACCCTCATGTTGCTACTCTTCAGAGAAATTTAAGAGGAAGGAAACTTACAATTGACCCCCTTAACTACTCTTTCTTATAATTTGATTCACCTGTGTATGTAGGTCAGGGGTCACTGAGCTTACCAAGCCAATTTGAGTTCCAATAATTAGTTCTAACGGTTTTGGACAGCATCCACATTTATGCACCTGCCTAATTTTATTTAAACAATCATTGCGCACTTTCTCTACATGCAATAAACTTCATTTCACGTCTCAAATATCACTGTGTGTGTCTCCTATATGATATATTAAACTGACATCTTTTATCATTACAACCAACGTTTTATACAGGAAAATCATGACGATTAACAATGTTGCCCAAACTTTCGCATCCCACTGTACATGAATGGGCAATGGGAATTATGCAAAAAAAAAAAGGCCAATTTTCCTGTGATAACTGGAAATATTAATCAGAACTAAGGTTTAGGTCTTTATTCATCATATGTGAACCAGTGGAGCAGTGGCTGCTGGGATCCTGACTGGCCTGAAAGTCAGCCTTTCTCAATTTTTCTTGTCTGAAGGCGTGCATGAAAAAAGGGCACTATGAAAAAAAAGCTTGACTTGATAACAAAATGGTGCGGGTGGATAGCGAAATCTGATAACGATAAACATCGTTGTCAAACTTGGTTAACGATAAATACCATTGTAATCACAGATGGGAAATAATAATGAAAAGATAATAATGTCAAAAATCGTTACGTAATTCAACAATATAGCTTAACCCATCCCAACTCTCACACAGAACCCTCCCCTGGTGGTGCTAAAACTAACCACTTCCCTGGTGGCTCCTAACGCTAATTGCCTCCCCAGGTGGTGCCTAACCCTAATTACCCCCCCCCCCCCCCTCCCGGTGTTGCCTAACCATAACCACCCCCCTGGTGGTGCCTAACCCTAACCACCCCCCATTGGTGTTGCCTAAAACTAACCGCCGCCTGAGTGGTGCCTAACCCTAACGACTCCCCCTGGTGGTGCCTAACCACTCCCTCTGCAGTGCAGAAACACCCTTTTACACATAGAAACGATAATATCTTTGATAATGTAAAATCTGTACAAATAAATGAACTAATCTGACAAAAACTATAACGTTGCATCCTTATAAAACGATAACTACTTCAAAAACTATAATGTTGCAAGCTTCTAAAACGATAACTACTTCAAAAACTATATGTAAGGAAACGCGGAAAGGCCGCCGTCTCTCGAAGTGCGGCGGCTGTTTCCGCGTCCAGCATGGCATCACAACGCGGAAAAAACGCCGCATGCCGCATAGGCAGTGCGGCGGAATCCGCATTGGTAACGGCGGAATCCGCATCAGAGGCGGCCCCCGCACTAGATACATTGCATGACAGTACTGGTGTGGCTGGGACTGATAGTCCACCAAGATTCAGACTTACACGCGCGCGAGCACAGAGGCAGAGTTTAAATAGCAGTTAGAAGGGAGTCGGCTGACCAGCTGGGTCAGCTGACAAATTCCACTGCTCCCATTGGACCAGCAATTAGGGAGGTCCTGGAAAGGTCCTAGAGTATATATACTGCTGGTTGTTCACTTGCTCTTTGTCTGGCGTGCGACCACATACGTGGGAGCACCCAGATCCGTAGTCAGATCCGTTAGTGTGCTGGGACCAGCTGGAGCTGTAATCCTACACTAAGCTAGATTCTGTTGATAGCTTAAAGTACTAGTTTGATTGTGATTATCTGTTATGACCCTTGCCTGCCTTGACTATCCTTCTGAACTCTGATCTTGTACCTCGATATTTCTGACACTCTGTTGCCGAACCCCGGCTCGTTTCTAGACTCCGCCTCAGCCTCCTGATTCTGTACCTCGATATTTCTGATACCCCGTTGCCGAACCCTGCTTGTACTTAGACTCCGCCTTTGTCTCCTGATCTTGTACTTTATCTGTCTGTGTGTGTACGACCTGGCTTGTCCAACCTCGAGAACCGAACTTACCGTTAGAGGCGGTTCCTCGCTCTGTTAGCGACCCTTCCTCCTGAGGGTCACTTCCAGACATCCTTCCTACTGTCAGTCTGACTCCTCCCGTCTTGGAGAGCTCAAGTCTGCGGAAGGAATCTGTGCAGTACTCCTTGCTGCACTGAGGCCTAATCCTCAAAGTGTTACTGTTACACCAAACACTACACTCTACTCAGGTGAACAGAGGTTAGCTAGTATATCGGATTATCGGTGAGACTGCAGATCACTTATAATCTGGTATATATCTGCATTACCAGTGATACTGCAGATCACCGGTAATCAGATACTCTCTGTGCTCACCGATCGTTACACTATAATGTTCTAATGTTAACGATATTTTTCGCAGTGCCCTTTTTTCTGCTTTTTTCGCCGTATTAACGATAATTGCAGTAAAGTCTATGGTGGCACCCTTTTCGTCCACCCTCGTCCTGCGCCCTTTTTTTTCCTGCTACTGTCTGAAGGAACCCTTTTGAACATTTTCAAATCTCAGGAAACTCCATCTTAAAATTGTGTGTGTGTGTGTGTGTGTGTATATATAAATATTCCCCCAAAGTGTGGCCATCATTTTCCTTGCCTAAATGGGCCTTCCCTGTGCCTACCACTATAACCAATGTGGCCCCAGTGTTCTTTACACTGACAAATTGTGATCCAAGTGACCCCCCCCCCCCCCCCCGCTTCCCAAAACAGCTATGGCCTATGTGCTCCACAATTTATCTCATCATGTTGCATGTCAGTTCAGGTACCCTTTAATGCAATACAAGCAATAATAACTGAAGAATGTGCAACCTTAAGATGGTCTTGTTTTTTCCAAATAAAAATAAAAAAGTGCCACAAATAAAAAGTGTCTAGAGCCATGTTTACAGAAACTCCTACACCTACAGTATGTTATTATTTTAAACAATATTAACAACAATAACAATAAAATATTAGTAATTATTAAAAACAAAGTAAATAATTAAAAAGAGTAATAAAAAATGAAGATTATGTGTATGTTAGTATTGTTATTATCATTAGTAGTAGTATTATTAGTAGTATTATTTAAAACAATAATTCATAATTTTAAATATTGCAATATTCTTGTTATTACTGTAATGATTATTATTATTTCATGCTATAATTGGTATTATTAATAACAATATGTTGTTGTTATTATTATTTTTATTAATATTACATTTATTTTTACATTTATAGAACTATCGAGTTGATGCACATAATATTATTATTATTATTATTATTTATATAACTATCGAGTTGATTCACATAATATTATTATTATTATTATTATTATTATTATTATTATTATTATTATTATCACCATTATAACTAGCAGTAATATAATTGTTATTTCATTATTATTACCATTATTATTGTTAGTAGTAGTAGTAGTAGTAGTAGTAGTAGTAGTAGTAGTAGTAGTAGTAGTATTAATATTATTAATAATACTACTACTACTACTACTACTACTACTACTACTACTACTACTACTACTACTACTACTACTACTACTACTACTACTACTACTACTACTACTACTAATAATAAAAATAATAATAGTAATAATAATAATAATTTTGTTGTTATTGCAGTGTAATTATTATATTTCTACAATTATAGACCTATGGGCTAATGTCAGGAGGTGGGCACATAGCAGTCATCATCCAGTGGCCAGCACGTCAGGCGGCCCATAGGACGTGTTACCCCAATACTGGGACCTGCCCCAGGTAAACTGGGACGTCTGGTCACTATAACTAAAATGTGTTCCCTGTGGCAGTTCACATGTGCAGTCTGCTAAACGCATGCATTTACTGAAACTCATGCAAGTGCCCTCGAACGAGACCTACATGGTAAATGTTTTTATTGACCATATAATGAAATTCTTCTTTAAACTTTTGCCTCTATGGTTCAATAAGAAAACAACATTCCAACATAAACTGTCAAAAAGATCAAGGCAAAGAGATCAATGGATGATACGTGACAGTTGTGTAATGCTAATGAATTGCGTCGACGTAACCTTAGTAAACGATTCAGCTGCAGATGAACGCGCAGCCTCATTGAACTTTCCCTTGACGTTCTATCCTTGAATTAAAAGAAGCAAATATGTTGCATTGTATCTGGATGGATAAACATTATTGGCCTATCCGTAAATAGTTTCGTGCAACCTCTGGCAGAGGAGGAACCTTGATCCTTCTGCAGAAGTAACAAAGGCAAGCTTCAGAAAAGGGAGAATGACATTGGTGGAATGTGTTTGTGATATTCTGTGGCAGTAAACAAGCCATCAGGCTTCTGTGCACCATTTGGAACGGCTACAGTCTGGTGAAAGGCGACCTAAAGTACGCACGGTCTGACCCACCCCCCACCACTGTCCCTGCTGCCCCTCCTTCTATGCTTCCCCATACCAGGGGCAACTATACTATCTATTCTGGGGTCAACCATACTAGCTATACTGAGGCAACTATACTGGTACTAGGGCAACTATACTATCTATACTGGGGCAGCTATTCTACCTACACTGGGGGCAACTATTCTAGCTATACTGGAGGCAACTATACTACCTACAATGGGGGCAACTATTCTAGCTATACTGGGGCAACTATACTACCTATACTGGAGGCAACTATACTATCTATACTGGGGCAGCTATTCTACCTACACTGGGGGCAACTATTCTAGCTATACTGGAGGCAACTATACTACCTACAATGGGGGCAACTATTCTAGCTATACTGGGGCAACTATACTACCTATACTGGAGGAAACTATAGTATCTATACTGGGAGCAAATATTGTACCTACACTGGGGGCAAATATTCTAGCTATATTGGGGCAAGTATGCTACCTATACTGGAGGCAATCATACTACATACACTGGGGGTAACTATACTACCTATACTGGGGGCAACTATAGTGGCTACCTAAACTGGGGGCAACTTTACTACCTATACTAGGCCAACTTTATGGGAGGGGGGGTGGGGGTAAACTATGCTACCTATACCGGGGCAACAACAAGTCACAGCTTGATGACTAAAGCTAAGCACAGAGGGAGCAAGAGGAAAAAAATAAGGAAAGAATCCCTCTCAGCTCTGTGTTAGAGTCATGAGGTGGGGCTTCATGGGAAGGGGTGGGGTTTTCTCTGAAAGGGTCATGCTAAAGACTAATACTACTGGTCTGCCTGTCTATCTATCGATCGATCGATTGATCGATCTATCTAACTATCTATCTGCCTCTTGCCTATTTATCCAAGTAAAAGCAGCGTATAGAGCATATTATTGATTATGATTTAGTGTGTTAGTTGAGTGTTTTTCATTAATTCAGTGGCATTACTACTGTTCATGCCCCCCTCCCCCCCAGCAAAACTTTGGTGAGGCCCTCCCAGTGTTCACACTCATGATGTCCTTCACAGTCTTGAGGCCCATCTCACAAGGGTCATAAAACAAGTATGGTCATCATGATCTTCACAGCCATAAAAAGTGTAGCTACAAAAACACCTGATCTGAAGTATAGTCTCCTTTATCGAAGGAAGGAAAGGTTAGTAGTTCTCCCCCCAGGCTCTGGGTCCTCCTGTGCTTCCCTCTAATTATGCACTTGATATAATTATTCCCCATTCTCTATAAAGAATAGGCATACATAAATGCCTGGAACAGGCTGTGGTCAGGCCTCAGCTGTGGTCTTTGAAGGGAAGCCCTGCATCCTTGCATGATATACAGAACCTTGCCTGAAACACATAGTCCTCACACATGAATTGGCTCCAGCGATGTACAGAAAGGCATTCGAGGCCACATATTGTGCTGAATGATGTGATGTAAGAGGAACATAGCTTTAAAGGGACTCCGAGCTCTGATTAAAAAAAATTTGAACTTACCCAGGGCTTACTGCAGCCCAGTGCAGGTCGGGAGGTCCCACAACGTACATCCGGCTCTTCTCCTAGGCCTTCGTCCAGAAATGGCTGGAAACACTCCACAGATTAACAATCGACATGTTTCATCCGATGTAAAGATGAGTGCATTGTGTTTTGTCTTTACTTAGACATCTTGTCTTGTCTACTGATGGCCTCTCCAGTGGTGTAACTAATGACTTGGGGCCCCCAGTGTATTTTTACATGGAGCCTCAAGCACTCTATTGATATGGAGTCCTAAAACCTACCTACCTACCTACCTACCAAGATAGCTGCAGTGTCAGAGAGGTGTAATTCAGAGTAATAAAATAGCTTGGTAAGGATTACCACTATTCAAAGAATATATAGAGGTGTTCATTATCAGCATAGCACTAGTAAAAAGCTAATGAGATGAATGAAGGAGGGCCCCTAGTGGGGCCCCTCTGGTCCAAGCCAAGTGCGCCGGTGTGGTTTCAGCCTCCGTATCCCTTATTACTACACCCCTGGGCCTCTCTGTGTTTCTGTTCCAGACTCTGGAGTAAACTAAAGGCAGCCCTTTCCTGTTCCTCTCCCTGTGAGGCTATAGAAGTAATATTTGTTCATTTTAATGGCCTTCACCAGTCTCAGTGACTTTGGACAACTGGGATAAGCTCCTTCCTCGGCAACCCTGTTAATATAGTACCAAGCATCGCCATGGATAGCTTCACCATGGAAGTAGGGTTGGTTCATTCTAATGGCTAGAGATGGTCAATGAGTTTCTCCTCCAGAGGCTTTCCACATCCTCCTTGAGACCACCGATCCAGCGCTGGGACCATCTGGCAGTTCACAGCCATGCCCCCATATGTAAATGAGCGCCACCACACTGAGCAGGGGCTCCACCTAGTGCAAGCTATTATTCCTCTGTCGGACTATGTCCCACATTGGACTTGTACTGGAAAGTGCTAATGTCAAGCATAATCCGACACAGTCTTGGAATGGATTAAAGCGGACCCAAAGCAAACATTTTTTTAATTCAAAATATTTAGTTGCACCACTCTGACACATACAAAGATAAATAAACATCCTTCAAGCCTATGATCATTTCAGTGCATGCTTTTTACCCTTCTCTTTTATAACTAGGGTTATACAGGTGGCAGCCATTAGCAATTCCTCCTTTACCAGACACCTGCTACTTCACCAGTTTGCCGATTTCTGTCCCGGCAATATGAAAGGAAGGGAGGGGTTCCGCCATTAAATGTAAAATATTTTATATTTGTCATCATGCAGCTGAAAAAAGGCTGCTATTTATTATTATAATTTAGAAAATAGATTTTATTTCTGAAATCTTGTATTTTTAGTTTGGGTCCACTTTAAAATAGCATTCTGATAAATGCATATAAGAAAGGTATCTGCACTGGGGATTTAGACCTCAGTGACAGTGACCAGGAGATTTTCCACTCCATGTCACTTATCCTGCTGGAGGAACAGCTGCCGACAGATCCGCAATATTCTCTGGCAAACTTTGCTGAACTTTCCTTCGAGCTGGACAACTCCAGGAAATGAGTTAACACAGCTAAATCTCATTGCATTGTAGAGACAAGAAAACAGGTAAGAAAAAGTATATAGACTATAGAATAGATGTAATAATGCTTTGAAATTTGAATGCAGCTTCTGGACTACATAAACTCTAACTGTACGTAAAAAATTGTGATGGGCGACATAAAGTGAATTCTTCTAAGCTTAATAAATACAGGTAGTCATCGGTTAACAAACAAAATAGCGACTGTAGGTTAATTCTTAACCTGAATCTCTTCTTAAAGTGTACCTGAGACCTTATTAATGTGTTTATGTATACATATCTGGGGCTTCCTCCAGGAGCCCCATGAGGTGTGTGGGTTTCCTCGTCGCCCTCTCCAGCCCCTCCGCCCTTGTGCTATGCATCCCAGTACAGGGGCAAAGCCAGGATTTTCAAGGTGGGGGGGATTCCTGAAAGGTCTCCCTCAGCCACGCACAATACAGTTTAATAATATGGTAGGAGATCATGCTGGGTACACATAATGCAATTTCCTGTCTGTCCAACCGACAACAGGATCGATTAGGAGCAGTTTGGATACAGATAATAATGACGACAGCTGACAATGGTAACAATGAAGGAGAAAGTGAAGCATTCACACAGCAGGGAACAGGGCTGTGCTCATACCTAACTCTGTTAGATTCCCCACAGCTGCTCCATGCTCTGTACACACACTGCCGTTCCATGCTCTGTACACACGCTGCTGCTCTATCCAAAGTCAACTGTAGCTGGGAAAGAAAGTCGACAGTGCTGTGAGCTGCAGGATGCCTGCAGATATTCTGGTGTCTCAACTGGTGCCTGTCCCCAGACACTGCACCGGCCCTGGTCTGAGGGGGAATTCTGGGCAGCTGTAATCCCCCCTGCGTTTACCTATGCGGTAATCTGGACAGTCGTGGCCAGCCATGAACTTCTGCACATGCATGGCATACACAGGCGCAGAACGCTCCCGGCTGTGGGAACGTGACAGGGAGTGTGGCCAAAGTGCGGCCTGGTTACCAGACAGGATGAAGATGACATTTTTGATCGGGAACTATTACCCTTCAAATTCAGGAACTTTATCACGCTGCAAGCCTCAATCTTTTCTATCTCACACTTTAGTCACTTCAATCTGTAAAATAAATAAATAATACAATGGGCTGATTTTCTTCCATTTAGGGACCAATGATGACACTGACAAAATCCCATCAATAAACCATAATTACTTCCAGGTGATAATTAAGACTTTACGATACCCTCTCATATTTTCATGAATAATCTTCTCCAGTGTAAATAATGTTGTAATTTTATCAAGATTTAAGTAAACAAGATGGTATAACCTGCATTTTGCCTTTCAAGAATGAAGAGTTTCGGGACTCTCTCAAACGCCGACTGGTGTTAACAAAAGAATGCTTGGCGTTTTATGAAAGCCAGCCGGCAACATAATCATGCCGCGATTGAGCTCGGCGCAGAGAATGGAACATCACATCACTCGGAATTCCGATCTGCAGATTCCATACAATTATTCTGTCAGGGGAATAATTGATTTTCACACAGGAAAAATAAGAATCGGTGACATGCGGACGCCAGATTGCTTGATAAACCTTTTCCTGGAAGGAGTCAGATGTTTCTAGGACATAATTAATGCAATTCTTTCAACTGCGTATAATGCCATTGCTGACTCACAGATCGGGCGGTCTGATGTCGATGGTGACATTTCAGCACGTGGACTCCACACAAGAATGGCGAAGAGAGGCAGCATAATTAAGTGTGTATGTTTCTTACCTGAAGCCATTTATTGTTAAGGATTTCCGCACTAGAAAGGTTTCCATAGAAATTAGATGACATCGTCCAGTATACAATAATCATTCAAAGCAGAGCTGCCCAAAGGCGTGAGGTAATGAAGTAAGGGCTGATGCTAAAGTCCCTCGGCAAATAATGACATCCATTTTTAAGTAATAATGAAGATAGAATAGTGCAATGTTATTTACTTCGAATTTGAATTGTTTCATGTTCATGCATAAAATTGCAAATTATTATACCAGATAGTGGTGTGGCTACAGAATCGCGTACGTATTAGTACGCCGCCAGCAGTGAGCTGAGAGCAGGGTGAGTGTAAAAGTGAACCTCCGGGCTAAAAATCTACTCAGCAGAACTGAAAAGGCTTGGTGTTTCTTTAACAGTTTCACAGCATCAGAACTTTGTTTTTCTTACCAAAGCATCATTTTTAGCTGCATTTTTAGCTAAGCTCCACCCATCAAAGAAAACAGCCCAGGCTTTTTTCCCCTGATGCTGTGCAAAGCATGATGGGATTTCCTATGTTATTCATGTTGCCTAGCAACTGGGAGCGGTTATCAGAACACAGGACAGTTGGAACTGTGTCTCATGCTCCCTGTCACCTCCTTTCAACCAAAAAGATGTCTGCCATCATGAAATCAAACATATGCCTGTTCTTTTAAAACAGGGTGGGTAAGAGATTATATTACCTATCTATTTTAATTAACATAACTAATGTAACTTAATGTCAGTATGCATGTTTAGGCTGAAGTTCCTCTTTAAATTCCCGGTGGCGTCAAATAGTATTCCCCCACTGAGTTGTATTAACTTGGAGGAAGAAGTAATTCGGGGTCTGGCACTCACCGGATCCCCGAGTTACCCTTGCGCGGGGTGTGTACTATAGCACTAGTGCTACAGCGGCACCCAGTTTCGGCGCTCTGTGCTGAGCTCAGTGACCACCTGCTTTGACAGAGTCCCCCAAATTGTGAATCTTACATTGAGTACTTCCATCACTGCATTCTACCTATCAGCTTTATGATATATGATATGTAATGTGAGTTACGACTGTAGTGGCAATCAGACAGTAATTTGTGCGCCATCAAAAGAAAGAGCCCAAATTACTTTAAAAACAGCATAATTCGTCCACCCCCAATGGCCGGCAGCCGATTTACGTGTTTCAGGGTTCACTCGCATATTTTTTACTTTGAAGTGGAATTATACACAAAATTACATTTTTTGCTTAAAACATTAAACACAGTAAAAAAGTGTTTGCGCTGCATTCATGTTTTGAAAAAACCTTCCTCATGCACTTGAACAACATTGTGGCGATTTTGAATGTCGTGGAAAAATCAATTGCAGCAATATACTATATAGTATAAAGAGAAACTGTGACCAAAAATTGAACTTCATCCCAATCAGTAGCTGATACTCCCTTTCCCATGAGAAATCTTTACCGTTTCTCGAGTAGATCATCAGGGGGTCTGTATGGCTGATATTGTGGTGAAACCCCTCCCACAGTGTGATGTCAGGACCGTGGACCTGACAGTTTCCTGTCTGTAAGCCTCATTGCATTGTGAGAAATAACAGCTGTTTACAGCTTGGTCCAACTGCCAATAAAGCAAGCAGCCTCTTCTTCCACTGACATCACCTGCCAGCAGTAAAAATGTCACCATGGGGTAAATGCCAGAATATAAATCGGGGAGAGGAAAGATTTTTCAGTGGGCAAACACTGACTAAATCATTTATACATAATTATCATAAAAATTAAGCACCTTTTTATTTCATTATTTTCTCTGGAGTTCCTCTTTAAAGGAAAACTGAGATAAAAAAAGAAGAATGTATATGTACCTGGGGCTTCCTCCAGCCCCCTTCACATCATTGGCTCCCTCACCGTCCTTCCTGGCAGTTCTGAACTCCACCTGAAAAGTGCTGTTTTCTGATTCTTTATTAACCACCTTGGCGGTAATGACGAGCTCAGCTCGTCTATTACCGCCGCGGTGGATTGCTCAGCCCCTGGAGGGTCTTTTGCCACCAAATTTTCTGAGGTGGTGTAGCTAGCACATGGCTACCTACATCACCCCTCCGATCGCCGCCGGCCCACTCTGATGTCCCCGATTGCCACTGTTTTTTTTGCTTCTCCCTCCCCCCAGAGCCCGCGCGGCGCAGCCTCTCCATAGCCTCCAGGGGTCGCTATGGTGGCGATCGGAACTGGGTATGACGTCGATGACGTCATGTCCGATCCATCGCCATAGCAATGCCTGAAGCTATGGTGCAAGTCTTGGCCATAGCGGGATCGCGGCCAGGTAAATATCACCGGCGAGGAGTGGAGGGGGGGTCTTGGAGGGGGAGTGTAGCTAGCCTAGTGCTAGCTACACTAAAAAATAACCTTAAAAAAAAAAAGCCACCTGCGGCAGCATGGCCACAATAATTGTAATGCCAGGGTGGTTAACAGACACCACACAATTTTTGCAAATTCTGAATGAATAGTGTTAATCAATCAGTATACAAGACACATCTGTGAAATGAAATATAAGGTGCAGATTCAAGGATAAAATCTGCTATGAAAACAGAAATATTTCAGACTATTACATATATCTTGACTGACATCTAACATGCCCCACTGATCTCATGCATTTTAGTGAAAAATTCCCATCCTTGAAAAGATATATGCATTTCTGCAAACATTTCGACACAGCAGAAATGGTCATATTCCTTTATCACAGCTGGTTTATCCAAGCATAAATATCTACCCTCTGATAGCTCAGCTGACTAGCATTGCAGCCCGAATGCCACACTTTTTGCTTTCCTGAATTGCACACAGAAAAATGTGGGTCAGGGTCACTATAAATCACTAAAAACTGGCTGTGAAGGTGGCTAGTATAGTATGGCCTCCCCAGATTTGCAGCAGCAGCCCAGTTTAGGGGTGGCCGGGGCGGGTAGCCGCCAGGGGCACAGTGAGTGAGGGAGGGGGGGGAGGAGCAGCGACACGCTAGGGCTCCTCTCTCTCTCTCTCTAGTGCCTCTTACTACCTCCTGATTAGGGGAAGGTGAGTTTACGCAATGGAGGGGGGAGCATGGAGGGGGACCCGAGGAGAGGGAGGGAGGAGTCGAGACCCCCTCCACCATGGCTGAGTCCCAGCGTGCCCATGCTCCCCCCCTCCTTCACTGTAATCCCCCAGTGTGTGTGTGGGGGTGGGGGGTTGCAGGCATAGCTGGTTACATGTACTTGAGGGCACCTAGGCCTGGCTTCCTATACTGCGGCATCTATAGCTGGTTACCTATACTGGGGTACCTATGACTGGCTACCTATGCTGGGGCACCCATGCCTGGCTACCTGTACTGGGAGCATTTATAGCTGGATAACTATGGCTGGCTACCTATATAGGGGCACCTATGCCTGGCTACTATACTGGGCATGGCCGGCCTTTGACCGGAGCGGTCGCTCAGGGCGCCAGCTTACAAGGGCGCAAGGGCGGCATGCCGCGCACAGTACAGTGTCGCTGTTCCGCCGCCCGCTCTGTCTCTCCCCGCCGTCTTTCTGTAATTAGAGGGAGACTACAAGAAAATGGCCGCTGATGTCCACAAATGCAGACATCGTCGGCCATTTTCTTGTGGTCCCACTCTATTTACAGACGGAGAGGAGGCGGAGAGAAGCAGGGAGAGAAGAGTGACGTCGGTGCTGGAAGTCTGGAACACGGATAACAGGTGAGTAAATTCCCCGCCTCAGCCTGCTATGCCTGAAACTATCTGGAGGGGGGAGCGCAGAAGGGAGGGACTGGGGGCAACTATACTAGCCATGGCCGACCTTTGACCTGACTAACTACACCTGGCTACCTATAGTGAGGGTACCTACGCCTGGCCACCTATACTACTGAGGGCACCTACGCCTGGCTACCTATACTACTGAGGGCACCTACGCCTGGCTACCTATAGCGAGGGCACCTACGCCTGGCCACCTATACTACTGAGGGCACCTACGCCTGGCTACCTATACTACTGAGGGCACCTACGCCTGGCTACCTATACTACTGAGGGCACCTACGCCTTGCTACCTATACTACTGAGGGCACCTACGCCTGGCTACCTATACTACTGAGGGCACCTACACCTGGCTACCTATACAGAGGGGGCCTACACCTGACTTCATATACTGGGGGCACCTATAGCTGGCTACCTATACTGAGGGCACCTACACCTGGCTACCTATACTGAGGGCACCTATGCCTGGCTACCTATACTGGAGGCACCTATGCCTGGCTACCTATATTTAGGACACCTAAACATAAGATCCTATGCTAAGGGCACCTATGGCTGGTTACCTGCCTATACTGAGTCTGAGAGGGCATTTTTTTTGGAGGGGGAAGGGGGGGGGGACAGACTGTGGCTATAATGCACGGTGCAAAGTGTGTGTGTGTTTGTGTGTACTGTGCGTGTGTGTGCGTGTGTGTAGGATGAAGGGGGGGGGGGGGCACCAAACTCAGGTGTCGCTCAGGGCGCTGTGAAACCTAAGGCCGGTCCTGATTCTGGGCACCTATACCTCGCTACCTATACAGGGGGCACCTATGCCTGGATACCTTTATTAGGGGCAACTATACCTGGATACCAATACTGAGGGGCCAAATAATGTTCTTGAGCCGGGAGTGCGATTTTTACACCCTTGCCCTGGAAGAAAATTTACCCTAGAAACTGTCCTGTTCAGCAGTCAGTGAACTTGGTTGTAAGCCAGAAGCTGGAGGGCATTAAGGTCTCTAGATTCAATGCATGGCCACCTTTCAAAGTGGATGACTGCAGACGAACAGAAAGCAATACGGACCCCATGCTATGGGAAAACATGGACCTGTTCACGCATGTCTCCACAATGCTCAGGTTTCAAAACTGCAGCAGGAGGCACTCAAATCTATTTACCTTCATTAAGTCAACTCAGCAATTATTTCAAACATATTTACTTGAGCTTCCCATAACTGCCACAATAAACAAGAGCAGGATGGTTGCTCAGAGCAATCGCAGCTCTGATTCTGGTAACCACCACAAGGAATAAGGCAAAGACAAAGTGACAGGAAGGTTTACCAATCTAATCACTACTGCATCGATGGCAAACATCCACAAAGGCACAAACAAGATATGTGCATAGCTTATGGCTACCGGGTAACTTAACACCGGCTTATCTATAAAGTAACACCAGGACTGCTTGCTTATGTTGGAATTTTAAGGGCAAAGCAGCCCTTCTCTATTTATAAAAAATAATTTTAACACTGCAGGAAAAACGAAAATCAGAAAAACTTTAATGAGGGATAGGGAACCGGAGTACAAAATAAAACATGATAAGACTATGGTAAGCATGAAGCCTTTTGCAACCAGCCATCAGCCGTCAGCTCGGGGACAGCTGCATGTCAAAATTTGACCTCTATACAAGGGCAAATTATTGCCCCACCACCAATATTTTTGGCCAATCTCCGGAGTCCTAGACCCCGCCTGCTGCAATAACATAAACCACCACCAAACATGGAGAAAACAACCAACATAACAGGGAGTGTGGGTGGGAATCTTTCTCCACAGCCACGGGCTCTCGCTGTGTGCGTGGCGCTTTCTTTTCCATCTACGTCACTTCCCCACGCACCTCCTCCTTGACGCGGCAGAGCCTCCCCCGAAGCCTCCTCCTCCTCTCCCCAAAACATTAACCCCTCGGCTCCCTGCCAAAGCTAGCCCTATCATAGGCCCTCCCTTCCAGCATGCTTCTCTCCCTCAGTGCTGGTCTGGCTAGACAGAACAGGTAGGAGTGTCACTCCTAGCATCTGCTGCTATTGTCACTTCCACAGGATTAGAACTAGCAGAAGCGCTTACTAATCACTACCATAGTGATGCAATATTAAAAGGAGAAGACGGGTTCCGGCACTCCAATGCAGAGCTAGTTTATTTAAGCACGGTATATAAATTGAAACAGGTTACAAACACGCCTGTGTCGACAGCTGTTTCGCGTGACACCACGCCTCCTCACGACACCAAGGCACCATAGTGCTAGCTGCGTCCAGACTAGCTGGACTAGAAAGGATTTTGCTCTTTGCCCACGCAGGAACAGCAAACGTAGACAATAAGGCAACCATCCTGGTATCATTCTGATTCAAATCTTCCAACTTTTTGAGACCTGGATCTGGCGAGCACACCACTTACTATCCAATATTTCTGCAAACACGGTAGGCCAAGCAAGCTGCAATGCTTGTCTATATATAGTGAGGTCTGGCTGGAGCTAAATGACTCCCAACTGGAGGGGGAAGTAAAAGAAGGACACAATATAGAGAACAAGCATATAACAAATGAACATTGGAGGGAAGCATTTTTTATTATTCATGCACAGGGTGAAATATGGGATCGATGTTAAATACAAATCGCCTCCGGAACATTGCAAGCCTCGGTGTCCGAAATGCAGAACGCCTGGGGCTACATTGCTACACCTGGTAATGCCTGGTAATGCTCAGCAGTGGTGGGATTTGGGGGAGACACGTTCTGTTCGGAGGATGACAGGGATGGGAACTGACAGGTCGCCACATCTACTTTGGTCTAATAACGAAGGACCTGGCGGACAGTGCGGAGAGGGAAACATAGCTTATCCCCAGATTGTCCACTTAGCAGTTATAGCTGCAAGGAAAGCGATAGTTAACAAGCTGATATTTCCCAGAGTAGCCAATGTGTGCGATCTAAGAAAAGAATTATTCCAATTACTCTACAAGGACAAGATGGATTCCATTACATACAAGGGGGAAAAAGAGGTTCTCCAGTAAATGGAAAAAAATAATACTTTTATTAGTATCCACAGATTTGGAAAAACAAACCTTTAACTGTACCTGAGGTGATATATGACATGACGAGATAAACATGTGTATGTACAGTGCAAAACATATTAATAACCAGGCTGTTTTACTTGCTTTATTTTGCTGCCTGAAAGAGTTAATTTTTACACATGGAAATAACAGCTTATGGGCCTGATTCACAAAGCGGTGCTAACAGTTAGCACGCTGGTGAAAAGCCCTTTATCATGCCTAAACTCAGTTTAGGCATGATAAGTTTAGGTGTGATAAGTTTAGGTGTGATAAGTTTAGGCATGATAAGTTTAGGCGTGATACGTTTGAGCATGATAAGTTTAAGCACCAACTGGGTTAGCACCGCAGTGCACAGCTGATCAAAAGTTTTGTGCTAGCAAAGTCTGGTGCACTTCGCATCGAGTTTAATGTCGCTGCTTTGCGTGCGGGACTTTGTGCGCGATCTAAACTTAAACTTATCATGCCTAATCTTATCACACCTAAACTTATCACACCTAAACTTATCATGCTTAAACATCATGCCTAAACTGGCTTTTCACCAGCGTGGTGCAATGGTTATCACGCCTAAAGTCTCTAACTGGGTTAGCACCGCTTTGTGAATCGAGCCCTCTGTCTTGTTCGTAGCTTGTTGTTTGGCGGGAATACAGTAAACATTACTGATAAGCTAATTACAGCCATAAAAGTTTTCCTGGCAAAATACAACTTCCGAGGACAGGGAGAGATAGGACAAGGTTAATAGTTTATGTATTTTCACTCTGGGATACTTAATAGACTGCTACTGTGTAGAGACAGTAAAACATTCAATCTACTTTGTAATTGTTTACATATAAAACAAACCATGGGATATCTAAAAAAAAGTCATTTTTAGGTGTAGGAGGAGAAATATAATTGTTTATCTCATCAGTTTAATTTCACCTTGGGTTCACTTTAAGCAGTGCTCGATTTTGAAAATATTTTCAATTTTGAAAATATATTTGCGAAAAATATGTTGTATTTTCTCAGTGTGGTCATTGAAAACAAATATGAGAAAATAGCTGTGAAAATGCAGTCACACACAGACAAACAGGTTGAGCTCTACTTCCGCTTTCGCTTTGGCAGGCAGCCAATCACGATCCATGACCTGTATCCGCATTGACATACACACGTGATACAACAGCACGCTTTGTACTGTGCTGTTTGAGTTAAAGAGGAGCTGTTAGGTATAAGGTCTCAGAGAAAAAAACAACACATATATCAGTCGCTAGATATTGTCTGCACTTACATTACATATGCATTTCACTGTCCACTTGGATTTCACAGAATTTTTATATAGTATTTGCAGAGATTGATGTCCTGACAGCTCATGGCAGGTTCCATGTTTGTGACTGTCTTGTATGAAGCCAATTGTGATGTAATATCCTCCCTTACCCTGCTTCCTGATTGATGATTCAAAGATCCGAATCGTTCATGATCCGGACAACACTACTGTGCAGTGAATATTAATTAGGAACAATAGCGGCTGTGCAGTATACTCTAATGCTGTGCACTGTGAACAGCACATTGACTTTTCAGTGCTGTGAGATGGGATGCATTACAGGCTGCTGTAACATGAGCCTGTAACTTCCCACTGTGAAAGCAGCCTTAGGGCAGGATAGGGAAATGAAGGGGAGGACCAGGGAGAAGAAGCAGCCCCAGCATGCTTTGCAGTATCTGTTATGCAGCCTGCCGGCCTCCTTAGGAGCTTGGGGAAAAGGATGATTGCTATTCAGCCAAAGACAAAGTAAGAGAGATTTTTAACTTCAGTATTGCCTTTTTGGCTTCCTTCTAAACTGTTTAACACAGGAGAATAGAGGTTTAAATTAGCTGTGGTAGCCTAACAGTTACTCTTTTACATCGAATTACGCTTTTTGTTTTTTGTTTTTTCTAAAAACTGCAAATGTATTACAAAATGATCTTCGAAATACAATTTGGCTCAAAAGTCAGTTTTATCATTATTTTAAAGAGTAACTGTCCGGCATAAAATCAAAAAGCAATTCTTTATTTTTGTCTGGTAAACAAGTAATAAGGACGCTAACCAGGCAATCCAAACGTTGAAAAAAATCACTCTTATTTTTCTTCTCCATAAAACACCATTCCCCAGTTTCCCTGGCTCTTATTTGGTACATTGCCGCATAAAGGAAGTTGCAGGGCATGCTCAGACATAATTACTGCAGCCTGATTGGCTGAAGCGAAGCCTCTTTCCCGCTGTAACGATCGGTGTCAGCACACAGAGAGAATCTAATTATTGGTGATCTGCAGTATCACCAAGAATACAGATTTATACCTGATTATTACTGATCTGCAGAATCACCAATAATACAAGTATAACTAATCTCTGGACACCTGAAAACGTGTAAGTGTTTGGTGCAACCGTAATGAGAAGAATCCCCTGAGGAGCAGATGACTCTAACCAGAAGAGTCAGACTCTACTGCAGTCAAAGGACTTCTAGAGGATGAGTCCCTGACTGGTTTGCAGAGAGGTCCCTCTGAGAGACAGGGGGTCCCTGCAGATGGACTGAACACCCAGGGGGCAGGTGACAGCCAGAAGGGTCGGCCAGATCGGGTCGGCAACACACGAGCAGATAAGGTACAGAGACAGAAGGCTGATTCGGTAACCAGGGACAGGCAAGGTTGGCAACAGGTAATCAGATATGCGTAGGTACCGAATCAGAAAGCAGAAGGAGAGTCAGGAAAGCAATAGGTCATAACAGATATCAAACAAGGCCTAGTCTTGGGTGTGAGGTCCATGGTCTCAACACCCTGGAAGTAGTCTGAAGTTTAACACAGTATCCCTAGTCTTGGGTGTGAGGTCCGTGGTCTCAACACCCTGGAACTAGTCTGAAGTATAACACAATAATAACACAGTATCCCTAGTCTTGGGTGTGAGGTCCGTGGTCTGAACACCCTGGAACTAGTCTGAAGTATAACACAATAGTAACACAGTATCCCTAGTCTTGGGTGTGAGGTCCGTGGTCTCGACACCCTGGAACTAGTCTGAAGTATAACACAATAGTAACACAGTAATCTGGCTAAAGCTCAACACACACCATACAATCTTGGTTGTACAGATTTACCAAATCTATGTAGTATAAGGGCCAACAGATTGAAAATACCTGGAATGATTGATTGGATAAGCTCTTATACTACATGAAAGTGGTAAGATTGTACAACCAAGATTGTATGGTGTGTGTTGAGCTATAGTGTAGATTCCCAGGTCCTCCTGGTTCAACCACACTGAAAGATCTGACTAAGGTTTGAGTGCTAACACATAAGCATTCGCAACGCCAGACAACCAGCAACTCACAGGCAAGGAGTATATATAGCAAAGCGCTCCTCAGCGCCGCCCAGTTCCCTTCAGCCAATCCCCTGCCACGCCGGGATCAGCTGATTGTCCCGATCAGCTGACCCCTCTCCTATTGGCATAAAGAGCCTGTCTTGCAGCGCGCGCGCGCGCGCGTAGCTCTCCATCTGTGTGCACTACTAGGTTCAGACAAACCAGACGCATGCTGCTGCGGAGGAACCGCCGGTCTGAACGCGGAAACAGCCGCCTCACTGTCAGACCGCGCGGCGGTGTCTCAGCAATCCATTACACCCGCCTGTTTTCTCCTCCCACACCTCTGTTCCTCTCTGATTGGCCAATATTTCTCAATGCACTTTCTACTACAGACCTGGGTGAGAGTGTCTGAAGACTGGGAGTGGGGTGGGCAATGATACACAGATAGAGTAAGGGAGAAAATTATGTCAGGATTGGCTTCAAGATAGGCACAGACAAAATGGAAAATCCTAAGAAGGGTTTTCTTCTTTTTTTACAATAGAAAAACCACTGACATCAAAATGTGGACAGTGCAATACATATGTTGTGTAAGTAAGCAAGCATTTATCTACTTATATATGTGTTTTTTTTCTGAGTAAGGGCCAGTGCATACCAAAAACCGCTAGCGTATCCGCAAATGCTAGCGGTTTTTGAAGCGATTTTTCAGAGTGATTCTAGGCATGTGCCTAGCTATTTTCTAAACATGCCTAGCGTGTTTGGGGTGTTTTTGTGTAGCGTTTTTTATATTTTGTTACAGTAAAGCTGTAACTGAACAGCTACTAAGTAGATTGAATGTTTTATTGTCTCTACTCAATGACAGCCTATTAAGTGTCCTAGAGTTAAAACCTATAGCCCCATCTACACCATACGATTCTTTGTCCGATTCGATTGAATTCAATCATTCATTCGATTCGATTCAATCCGACATGTCCGATTCATGATTTGATTCAATTTGATTCAATTTGCCATTGTTTTGAATCAGAAATTGAATCGAATCATAAATCGGACATGTTATATTGAATCAAATCGAATCAATGAACCGAATCAAACAAGGGCATAACTAGAAATCACTGGGCCCCCCTGCAAATCTTTGGATGGGGCCCCCTCCCCCCTCACACACATGGTGTACAGAAAATGCATACAGAAAACCGACAGATGAGTGTGCCCCCAGCCTCAGCTTATTACACTCACTCTGTCCAACTCTGATGGAGCAGAACTGTCTCTGCAGACTTTTCCAGCATCACTACAGTACACAGCATTGGGGAGGAGTAGAGAGGTTGGGGGCTGGGCGTTGTACACAAGACCATGCTGCACACTGAATAAGGACTGTCTACAAATCATTGTCTGCAAAACTTTGTACGATTCCTTATCAGTGGCTGAGGAGAGGCAGTAATTAGAACAATTGTGCAGACAACAGAAAGTTTTTTCTCTCCATGCCCTTAGTTGTCAGTGTCTAAGAACAGGTAAAAAAAAACTTCTCTCCCTCATGCCCCCCCCCCCCCCCCCCCGGCTGCTTCTGGGCCCCCCTGCGGCTTCATGCCTTGCAGGGTCTATTGTTACGCCCCTGAAATAAAATTCAACCGAATCGGACAACGAATCGTATGGTGTAGATGGGGCTTATGAACTATTGACCTTTTTTTCTATCTCTCCCTGCCCTCTGAAGTTGTATTCTGCCAGGAAAACTTTTATGGCTGTGATTTTTTTTTATCGGTGATGTTTACTATATTCCCGACAAGGTACCGACAAGACAGAAGCTGTCACTTCCATGCCTAGAAATTAACTCTTTCAGGCACCAAATTAAAAATTATTTCAGCCTGGTCATTAATATGTTTGCACTGTACATACACATGTTTCATTATGGACACTTTAATAATGGCCATTTTGTCTGTAATTTTGATAAATGTGTCCTATATTTTTTATCTAGGACTGAAGTTAAGTTTTTTTAGCCCTGTTTTTGTACATCAATAATACATCCATTGGATGTCTGTTGACAATATACTGTATACAGGGCTGGATTTGTACTTTTTGCTGCCCAAGACCACTGTCACCAGCTATCCCTTGCCAATACTCCCCAGACAAACATTTTTACTTGTCTCTCTCCTCATCTGCTGCAGCTCTTGGGTTACTCCCTCATCAAGCAGGGGACACTCTGTTTTTATCTATTCTTCTTCAGGTAGGTCACTCTCTGCACCTACTGTTTATCCAGGAGTTTCTCTGACCTATCTGTCAGCCTCAGGAGTGCTTATACAACAAACGTTCTGTTTGCAGCAGGGTGCACAGACAGTGCGGCATTAGGAATAGCTTGGTCAGGCACTTGCTGCTGTGGTCCACATATTTGGCAGTTTAACCACTTTCCGACCACTTTCCGACCACTCGATCAGCAGCAGCGCTGCACTGGGGAAAGCCGTGTGACACGGCTGTTCCCCTGGGGACAAGAGAGCAATTGGCTCTCATAGGCAGAAGCCTATGACAGCCGATCGCCGTAATTGGCTGGTTGTGGGGAGGGAGGGAGGATAATTAAAGAAACAGTTTAAAGAAAAAAAAAAAAAAAGCACCAACAATAATATTTATAAAAAAAAAAAAAAACATGGGGGGAGCGATCAGACCCCACCAACAGAGAGCTCTGTTGGTGGGGAGAAAAGGGGGGGAGGGATCACTTGTGTGCTATGTTGTGCGGCCCTGCAGCTTCGCCTTAAAGCTGCAGTGGCCAATTTTACTAAAAATGGCCTGGTCACTAAGGTGTAAACTAGCCCTGCAGTCCTCAAGAAGTTAACTCCCGAAATGTGCCAGCCTGCTGACCGCCCCTTGCTTCCTGGTGCCCTAGACCATGGCCTTTGTGGCCTTCCCTGAAATCCGGCCATGACTGTATACACACAAGGGTTTTTTTGTATGTGTATACAGTATATTATCAGAAGACATCCAAATAATGCATCTGTTAAATGATCATAAGTAAAATCTTAGCTGAGACACTCGTAAACTCTCATTTTAGGTGATACATGCATGTATTTAGGAACATCTAGCCCTGTATTTATGACAGAAGACCTCAGGAAGAGAGGCTTGTTTAGATGCATAGTAATTCCATTATCGTTTCAGTGGTATTGAAGAGACATAATGAATCATTCGATTCTTTTTTCTCTTCCACTAAACTGCGCACACACATTATAGATCTATTATGTTGTTGGTTTTCGTAGCAAAAAATAAAAATTGCAAATGCAGCGGGACACGATCCTGCTGATGTGCTGCAGCTTTGTTGCACTGTAAGCTCTTCTGCAGGATAACTTCGAGTACAGAGACAATACGAGGAATTTGAAAAACTCTTTAAATCAGTCTGTTAAATTTTCTGCAGCAGTTGTTCAAGCTGAAGATTGTCGACGTCACACCTCAATAAGCAGCTCGCTAAGTGTAAACCAGACATTTTTTTCAAGAGGTAAACATTTATGGCACATACCAACGCTTGGCGTATGTTAAACCCCATCCAGATGTTTGATATCCAGATGTGCATCCACTCCAGTCTCAGGAGCGTGCAATTATTAGCTCGATGATGATGCCGACAGTATCACCCACTCTCATAGGTTCTGGGATTTTAATTGCTGGGAAGAGTTAAAATATGCGCAGGGAAGCCTGTACGTTTGGAGGGACCGCCTAGGGACCCGCTGCTGCGCGTTTCTATTGTCAAATTTACTGTTTTCAATAAAATTGTCTTCAGCGGGCGGACAAGAGAAGAGGGAGAGATTACATGGCTGCATAAAGTGCCCGGGATAATTGGATCTCCACTCCAAGGGCTCTTTGTTGCTGGCTGGATGACTTGGTTTTGCCTCATTAACTTAAACATTTTTTTGTGTGTCTTCAGTATGTATCGAACTTCCTCCAAGGGTTGACAATAATAAACATTGGAGGGTTAACCACTTCAGGTTCCGTTTTTTTTTACCCCTTAAAGAGGCCCAGAGATAGAAAAAGGGGATTTTTTTTCACTTACTTCCTCCAGCCCCATAAGCAGGGATGCGTCCCTCGGCGTCCTCCTGCATGCCTCCGTTAAGTCACAGTCTTCTCCGGTATGCAGCTCAGTGATGTCAGCAGGCGGCCCTCTGAGCATGCGCGGGCCTTCTGCGCAAGCGTAGAAGGCCCCGGCTGACGTCACTCAATCTGACTGAACCACGTACCGGGGTTTGATTGCGGCTGAACGTAATATTCCGGGCGGACTGCGGGAGGCACGCGGGAGGACAGTGAGGGATGCATCCATTTTTATGAGGCTGGAGGAAGCCCCAGGTAAGTAAAAACAGACATTTCAGAGTCTCTTTAAGGTTCCTAACAATTTTGGCATATCAGCTGTGTCACTATTAGTACAGCAATAACATTTTATTACCTATGCCATCAAAGTGATACATATATTGCTTTTTTAAAGACAAACTAGGCTTTCTATGGGTAAGATTTTTTTCCAAGCATTTTTTAAATTCACAGTCACCTTATTGAGGAAAATTAGGAATACACACAAAAATTACAATTTTTTTCATGTTTCTCTCCTCCTAATTTTTACATGACAAGTGCCACAGTTGTAAAACACCTAAAAAATACATTACTTGGATTGTCCTGGTTAAGACGATACCACACGTTCCATATTTCATCACTAGTTGGGCATGTAGCATTCCATTATTGCCAGCCTGTGCGTCTGTAGTGAATGCATGTGATCGCTAGGGCGCACTGTTTGGGAACACCAATGCTGTATAGATGCATTGCTAGGCAACCACATTTCGATGCATCTAAATAGCATTGGGTCCCTCCCTGAGCGGTCGCCTTAGTGATCGCATCCGATCGTTATCGGGGGCATCCATTACAGGTGTCTATTACTCCTAAGGCCAAGTATAGATGACACAAGAGGTTTATTAGGCAGTTAGCGGTTAAAGCTTAAAAATAATAAAAAAAAACACTTAAAGGAATACTATCGATACCCAAGTGTTCTAAAATGACAATGTGCAAATAATGTCTAATTAGCTGTGTAAACATTTTCCTACTTTTCATGTTAAATATCAGAGGCAAAAGCTGTAATTTATTGAGTGTAGGATTTAGCTATATTAGACAAATCAATTGCAGAAGGGGTGTCTGCTTCAATGCACAGCCAGAGTTGCATACCAGACTACAGAAAGCAAATATCAAACATATCAAACTCTGAAAGCAAAAACAGTATGAAAAGATGTGACAATTAGTTACATTTCCTCTGCTCTCTTCAGACAGGTCAGTCAGAAACACAGGACACAGGAGCTGCAGCTGTTGGGAGCTCTCTTCTCTGTCACACAGAGCTACACATGGGGCTTGATTCACAAAAGAGTGCTAACTGTTAGCACGGCCGTTTTCGCGCGAATTTTCGCATTGCGGGAAAACGATATCGATTTCGCGGTAAAATTCGCGTTTGCGCGTGAAAAACGTTATCGTTTCGCGCGAAAATTCGCGATCGCGCGCAATGCGAAAATTCGCACGAAAACGGCCGTGCTAACAGTTAGCACTCTTTTGTGAATCAAGCCCATAGAGTTAACTGATCAAGTGTGAGGGGAATTTCCCCTCTCCTCATGGCTCAGTCAGCCGTCAGTTTTGGCGTCAGTAAAGTTTGAATGTATTTTGATAACAGTAAAAAATGAAGTTGCTACTAAAATGTATACACCAGTACTTAGCAGCACTTCCCAAACAATACCTGTGGCAATTAAAAAAAATATGTGAATCGATAATTTTTTTATGGGCTCACAAAACAACTTTTTTTTTTCTACTAACTTTATGTGACTGATTGCTGGTTACACCCCTCTTCACCGCAAGGTAGTGACAGGGCAGGGGAGCGGCACTAGACCACCAGGCAGGGAAAGCTATATATGTGGATGGGAGGGTAAGCTGTAAAGGGTAGGGGCACACTGTGTATGATGGAGGGTTGTGGAGTGAGGGAGGGGTTTAAGTGACATGAGGGTATGTGTAAGGAGGGTCAATGTTGTTTTTTAACTTATAAGAGGGAAGGTGGATGAGAGTTTGTTGGAGGGAAGATTAGTGTGGTGTAAAATTTCAACGGTGTAAGTGGAAGATGCTATAGATTAGTGGCCACTTCCTAGAGGTGGGCACTTTGAAGTACAGGAAACTTCTACAGGATGTAAACTAGCTGAGGGAAGAGGATATGACATCATCTACAGCCGTCTTCCAGGTCTAATACTTCGTGCTTGATCTGATTTAATGTATGTATAGGGATAGGAATATACACATTGTACTGTGTGGCGGCTCCTTTAAGCTACAAGTAACTTTTTTTCGTCTGCATAATTTCCCAAGTTCTGTTTTTTTTTTTTCTTTTGCCTTCTTTATTTTTTTTTATTTAAGCACATTGCAATAATGTGAATTGTCCAGAGAGCTGGACGGCGGCGGGAGACAAGCTTATCTCCGAGAATAAACACAAACAAAACAATTGAAGAAGCACTTTGGGAAATTACATTGTCTCTATTCTACATGAAAAGCTAAAGTCATCGCAAATGCCGTACTCATATATTTATTTATTTTCACGCTTTTTATGCTCTCATGTGTCCAGTGTAAAGGCCTTAAAATGGCCCTGTTATGCCTCATACGTGACTAAATTAATACTACTGATACAAGAGGTACAGAAGGTGCAGAAAATATTTTGCTCACTAGGTGTGCCCCCCCTGTGTGTGTATATCTTCAGGGAGTTAGTGAAGTAGTAAGGATAGTGTCAGGGAGTTAGTGAAGTAGTAAGGATAGTGTCAGGGAGTTAGTGAAGAAGTAAGGATAGTGTCAGGGAGTTAGTGAAGAAGTAAGGCAAGTGTCAGGGAGTTAGTGAAGAAGTAAGGATAGTGTCAGGGAGTTAGTGAAGAAGTAAGGATAGTGTCAGGGAGTTAGTGAAGAAGTAAGGCAAGTGTCAGGGAGTTAGTGAAGAAGTAAGGATAGTGTCAGGGAGTTAGTGAAGGGGTAAGGATAATGTCACAGAGTTAGTGTAAAAGTAAGGAAAGTGTCAGGGATAGTGTCAGGGAGTTAGTGAAGAAGTAAGGATAGTGTCAGGGAGTTAGTGAAGGGGTAAGGATAGTGTCACAGAGTTAGTGTAAAAGTAAGGAAAGTGTCAGGGATAGTGTCAGGGAGTTAGTGAAGAAGTAAGGATAGTGTCAGGAAGTTGGTGTAGGGATAAGGATAGTGTCACTATCCGCCACTATCCTTACACGATCCCTTTCCCCACCAACGACTCCCTTACACTATTCTTATCCCTACACCAAATTCCTGACACTATCCTTACCCCTTCACTAACTACCTTACACTATCCTTATCCCTACACCAACTACCTGACACTCTCCTTATCCCTAACTCCCTGAGACAGTCCTTACCCTTCACTAATTCCCTGGAAGTATCATTGTCTCAACACTAACTCCCTGACACTATGCTCATACCTTTACTAATATATGTCCCTGAAAAAAACTATCTGTTAAAATATTTGCCAGTCATTATCTCACTCGGTGTGGCTGCAGTAATTAGAGAAGGGAGAGGAACCTGCTGTAGACATAGGGAAAGCTTAGTTAGGCTCTTGTTAGGCTTGTTAGCTTGCTCCTTGCTGATAGTTATTGCTAAAAAGCACCCCTCAACAGCTCTTTTGAGAGCTAATGTTGTTCTTGTGATCTGTTTTTTTTTTTTTTTTTTTTGTGTGGCCCACTGACACTTGCATATACAGCCCTGTCAGTCAGTTGCAGCTGGCCCCTGCTAGTTCCTACTGTGCTGTCCCACTGCCAGGCCCAGCACATTCAGTGCCTACCTTTTCACTGCACGAGTGTGACAGCTGCACATCTGTAATACTAGTCACTGCATACCTGTTCAGTGCACCTGCAGGACAGCACGCAGTGTTATATTATATACCAGTCACTGCATACCTGTTCACGGTACCTGTGTGTGTGTGACAGCTGCACATTTGTAATACCAGTCACTGCATACCTGTTCATGGTACCTGTGTGTGTAACAGCTGCACATTTCTAATACTAGTCACTGCATATCTGTTCACGGTACCTGTGTGTGTGACAGCTGCATATTTGTACTTCCAGTCACTGCATACCTGTTCACGGTACCTGTGCGTGTGACAGCTGCACATTGTATTGATACCAGTCACTGAATACCTTTCACTGCATCTGTGACTGCACATTGTATTATACATGGGACTAGTCAGTGCATACCTTTCACTTGAATGGATGGCAGACTTGCCCTCCATAACAGATTCCCGTTAAAGGCAAGTGGTGTCATCTCTGGCACGCTGTGTGCCAGAGATGACACCACTTGGGTGAAGAGTCCACCTGACCACAGATGCCTGGTCTGCAAAGCACAGTCACGGCAGGTACATTACTTATACAGCACATTGTGTCCTTCCTTGGATGTGTGGTGGTAGCCGTTTCTCAGGCTTGCACTCCGGACCAGAATCGAACCCTGATTCCCCGGCCGTACGCTTTCTTTAACAATGGTAGAGAAAGAACCATCGACAGTCTGAGCAGCGATGAACCCCTGGACTACTTATTTATTAATTTTTCTGGTGCGTGTACAACCCTGCCTAATTTTTCTGGATGCACTGGGGCTGCAACTACAAAACAAAAGGCATGTACATGTGTCAATTCCCCTTTGTGGTCATTACCTTGCCGCGGTGAAGGGGCTTGCGTATCACAATGAAGCAATGACCACCGGCTATATGAAAGTTTTGGGGGGCACACCCAAGATAATAAGGTCGTTGCTTCATTTTAGACAGACCAAATTTGATCAGCTGGACAATCACTGTTGTTCTATCATTGAGCTACCACATCCCAGCGACCATATGGGCTTGAAAACCACCATGGCCTGCACTCTCACAATGGTGCGCACCAGTCCACAAGGCCGTCACTACACAAACAGCTGTTTGCGGTGTGTTACACAGTGAGTTTGGCGTGTTAGTGTGAAGCAGTACACTAATTACACTACCTGATTGATGTATACACTAGAGATGGCCCGAACCTCCGATTTCAGGTTCGCGAACCTCCGCAAACGTTCGCGAACTTGCGAACGTTCGCGTATCGCAATAGACTTCAATGGGGAGGCGAACTTTGAAAACTAGAAACATTTATGCTGGCCACAAAAGTGATAGAAAAGATGTTTTAAGGGGTCTAACATCTGAGATTTTGCATGGATGAGTGGGATACATGCCAAAATTCCCGGGGAAAAATCTGGATTTGACGCAAAGCAGCGTTTTAAGGGCAGAAATCACATTGCATGCTAAATTGGAGTGCGTTAAAACATCTTGCATGTGTATACATCAATCAGTGAGTGTAATTAGAGTACTGCTTCACACTGACACACCAAACTCACAGTGTAACGCACCACAAACAGCTGTTTGCGTAGTGACGGCCGTGCCGGACTGGTGCGCAACGTGGCCGTGGCGGTTTTCAAGCCCATATAGTTGCCGGGCTGAGGTAGCTCAATGACAACAGTGACTGTCCTGCTGATCGAATTTGGTCTGTCTACAATGAAGTAACGACCTTATTATTTTTAGTGTGCCACCCCCCGAGACACTCATATAGCCGCGGTCATTGCTTCATTGTGATACGTAAGCCCCTTCACCGCGGCAAGGTAATGATCACGAAGGGGAATTGACACATGTACATGCCTTTTGTTTTGTTGTTGCAGCTGCAGTGCAGCCAGAAAAATTAGGCAGGCATGTACACGCACCAGAAAAAATTATTATAGCGGCCGCTGCTAGCAGCGGCCTTAAAAATTCAGGAATCCGCCTGGAGTCCTGGACCCTGTTGTTGGTGGCGGGGAAGGCAGTCAAGCGGCCTGCAGGCAGAGATGCTGTGTGTGGGGACTGCCTTAGTCTTCGGGCGGGCAGTAGCCCTCCGGGATCCATGCCTTATTCATTTTGATAAAGGTGAGGTACTGAACACTTTTGTGACTTAGGCGGCTTCTCTTCTCAGTGACAATGCCTCCAGCTGTGCTGAAGGTCCTTTCTGACAGAACGCTTGAGATAGGGCAAGACAGAAGTTGGATGGCAAATTGTGACAGCTCTGGCCACAGGTCAAGCCTGAGCACCCAGTAGTCCAAGGGTTCATCGCTGCTCACAGTGTCTACATCCACACAGGCCCGGTTCACATTAGCGGTTGCTATCCGGAATCGCCGTGCCGGAGCCGTGCCGGAGCCGGACCGCATGCGGACCGGACGAAACGGACGCACGGCATAGCAATGAAAGTCTATGCGACCGTTCACATGCGTCCGTTTCGTCCGGACCGGAGCCGGACCGGATCCGGACTCCGGCGTCCGTTCCAACATGCGCTATTTTTTGGTCCGGCTGGTCCGGCTGACGTATCCGGACCGGAGCCGGAATGTTGCATCCGGCCAATGGAAACCAATGAGAACCGGAGAGCGCACAACACACTGGCTATAAAAACCGGATGTTGTACCACACTTCCTATGCAGACTCTATGGTATGGTGGCCATTTTGGATGGGGACCACATGGCACCAGCGTTCACAGAGTGGAGCAGCAGTGACTTCATGCTGGAGCTCTTTGGCAGCAATATGGAGCAGGATCAGTCTGATAGCGAGGGGGTGAGGCCCTACACATCAGAAGACCTCATCCTACAGGTGCAGCAGGTACCAGCCCTGTGGGACAAGGGGGATGCGGACCACAGCAACATCAAAAAATGCAGAGGCCTGTGGAAAAAAATTGCCAAGCTGTATGTGGAGGACTTTGAGAACTTGAGCAAGAGACAGCAAGGCACAGAGGGTATGTTGACTAGAAGTTTTTTTTGGGGGGGGGCTTGTGGTTTAAGCTTGTGATGTATTCAACTTTTGCTATGGATTTGTGTCACCCACGTGTTGCCCACCCACCCGTGGCCCACCCACCTGTTCCCCACCCACCTGTACCCCACCTGTGATGTATCCCACCCACCTGTACCCCACCTGTGATGTATCCCACCCACCTGTACCCCACCTGTGATGTATCCCACCCACCTGTACCCCACCTGTGATGTATCCCACCCACCTGTACCCCACCTGTGATGTATCCCACCCACCTGTACCCCACCTGTGATGTATCCCACCCACCTGTACCCCACCTGTGTTGTATCCCACCCACCTCTACCCCACCTGTGATGTATCCCACCCACCTGTGTTGTATCCCACCCACCTGTACCCCACCTGTGATGTATCCCACCCACCTGTACCCCACCTGTGATGTATCCCACCCACCTGTACCCCACCTGTGTTGTATCCCACCCACCTCTACCCCACCTGTGATGTATCCCACCCACCTGTGTTGTATCCCACCCACCTGTACCCCACCTGTGATGTATCCCACCCACCTGTACCCCACCTGTGTTGTATCCCACCCACCTGTGATGTATCCCACCCACCTGTGATGTATCCCACCCACCTGCGATGTACCCCACCTGTGTTGTATCCCACCCACCTCTACCCCACCTGTGATGTATCCCACCCACCTGTGTTGTATCCCACCCACCTGTACCCCACCTGTGATGTATCCCACCCACCTGTACCCCACCTGTGATGTATCCCACCCACCTGTACCCCACCTGTGATGTATCCCACCCACCTGTACCCCACCTGTGTTGTATCCCACCCACCTCTACCCCACCTGTGATGTATCCCACCCACCTGTGTTGTATCCCACCCACCTGTACCCCACCTGTGATGTATCCCACCCACCTGTACCCCACCTGTGTTGTATCCCACCCACCTGTGATGTATCCCACCCACCTGTGATGTATCCTACCCACCTGCGCTGTACCCCACCTGTGTTGTATCCCACCCACCTCTACCCCACCTGTGATGTATCCCACCCACCTGTGTTGTATCCCACCCACCTGTACCCCACCTGTGATGTATCCCACCCACCTGTACCCCACCTGTGATGTATCCCACCCACCTGTACCCCACCTGTGATGTATCCCACCCACCTGTACCCCACCTGTGATGTATCCCACCCACCTGTACCCCACCTGTGTTGTATCCCACCCACCTCTACCCCACCTGTGATGTATCCCACCCACCTGTGTTGTATCCCACCCACCTGTACCCCACCTGTGATGTATCCCACCCACCTGTACCCCACCTGTGTTGTATCCCACCCACCTGCGATGTACCCCACCTGTGCACATAAAACATACACAATGACCAATTATTATACATCAATTTATTGTAAAAAATTTATACATTTAAAATCACTCAAACTTGAAACTCCAAAATAAACACATTTCAACAAAACATATTAAAAACCAAACATTCACCCTCGTCCAGGTGGTGTGGTAAAATAAAGTCTCAGTTGGTCCCTGTTCCGCAGTGACACTACCCTTGGCCTGGTTGCATACCTCCGCAGGGGCATTAGTGGAAGCACATTCGGGGGTTCCGGAGTCTCTCTTTCCTCCTGCCGCACAAAGTTGTGGAGGATGCATGCTGCCTTCACCACGACAACTGCGTTGCCCGGTTTCAGCAGCATGGGCGTGTGGAACACCCTCCACTTTGACACCAGGATCCCAAATGTGCACTCCACCATTCTCCTTGCACGGCTCAACCGAGCATTGAAGTGTAGCTGGCTGGCATCAAGTCCCCTGTCTGGGTACGGACGCATTACATGGTCGGACAGGGCGAAGGCCTCGTCCCCCACAAACACATAGGGGTAGGCCGGTGCCCTTGTCCCAGGCCAGGGTCTGTCACGGGGGAGACGCAGTCTGCCTTCCTCCATCAGCCGGCAAAGGGTCGTACGCTGGAAAATTCCAGAGTCATTGGAACTACCGTACGACCCCACATCCACGTACACAAACTTGTAGTCCGCATCTGCCACTGCCATTAGAACAATGCTGAAGTATTTTTTATAGTTGAAATAATGGCTGCCACTCCCCACGGGTTTCTGAATCCGGATGTGTTTCCCATCCAGTGCGCCAAGACAATTAGGAAACTTGCACTCGGTCCAGAAGCCCTGGGCGATCTCCTCCCATTTCGTGGTGTCCGGCACAGGCATGTATCTGGCCCTCAGTCGCGTCCAAAGGATCCTCGAAGTCCTCACGACGATGCCTGCCACCGTGCTCTTCCCAATACGAAATGTGACATGTAGCGATGTATATGTTTGTCCAGTTGCAATGTACCTACAAGAGAAATAATCGAAATCAATTTTTCATGTCGTTACAGGAGAAAGGTACAAGACAAGGTGGCGCAATATACGGGATGCATATGTGAAATGGCTACGGAAGAAAAAACTTGCCGAACGAAGTGGCAGTGGCGGGGGAAGGCGACAAAAAGACTACCAATTTGCCAAGCAATTGTCTTTCATCAATGCAAGCCTGGAACCTAGACTGTAAGTACCACTACTGTGGGCAGGAACTGAGAGCTCATTTACCATGACTTCGGCCATGTATTGCTATGGCCTCAATTCCCATGGCTAGCGAACTTTTCTCACAAGCTTTATCAAATGTTGGGTAGAAACGGGTGATAAAGTGATTGCTAGTGTTTGCTAGCTCTGTGAATTGACGCCACATGCTGTTTGGCACACCAATAAATATTTTTTTTATCTACAGGACTGAAGACAATTTGGAGCAAGAGGAACCGACCCAGGAGGCACGGTTCAGCAGTGAGGAGAGCTTGGTGGATGATGACGTCGCCGATGTAACCTATTTCCCCGAGGCGAGGAGTAGGAGGAGGGAGTCCTTCATCACAACTCCGTCCTTTGATGATGACTTGGCAGAAGAGAGCTTGGATGTTGAGGTTGCAGGACCGAGTGTGGAAGAAGCTGAACCTCCACAATCGACCGCTATGGAAGCTCCAGGGGAACAAGAACAAAGTGAGGAGCACCGAGAGACTGCAGCACAACCAGCGCGCAGGGCAACCCCGACACAGGCCAGAGGACGGGAAGATGCTGCCACACCACCAGTGAGGACCACCACACCAGTGAGGCGTCGAGATACCCTCCCCCCAACAAGGAGAGAGACAGAGTCCGAGATGTCCGGGGCTGTCTCCGGACTTCTCGGGATTCTTCAGAGCCACCAAACTCTCATAACCCGGCAGTTGCAAGATGAGGACAGGGGCCATATCATGGAGCAGTACAAGTCCCACATCACTTCACTGCAATGTGAGCTCGACGCTGTACATGGGCACTACAGGGACGAGCTTAAAATGATGCATGAGATGCACAGAGGAGAAATCGACCAACTGCGTGCGCAGCATCATCAGTCGGTGGGCCAGCTGCAGAACATGATGCAGCAAATGCATCAACAAAGCAAGGAACTACTGAAATTGCAGGCACACCCGTGTTTTCACACTGTGATGTCTCTAATACCATATCTTGAAAAGGTGCCTTCACAAAACCTGATGGCGTGCCATTCCAATTTGCTGGAGGTGATTAAACAGCACATGGACACGCCATTATTGCAACCACCAATTTTTAGACCCCCACAACCAACAGCGGTGCCCACCTGGCAATCATCACAGATGTACACCGGCTACAGAGGCAGTCAATATGGGCCACCGCTGTCAGGGTCCAGCTCATCCACGACCAGCACCCAAGAGAGTCCAGATTTCCAGGCAGCAACTCCCACCTTTTCTAGTAGTGGTGCCGATACAATTTGAAAAAAAAAGTCAAATTGTTCCTGGACATGCTCCTCTGAATACCTCCGATCCTCGGAGGAAGGATACCATCACAGGGCTTTTTAACTTTTGGTTTTGCTGGACTTGAACTTTAGGGCCTGGTGTCCCCAAAAGACACTACCTGGGTCACAACCTTGTGCCTGTTGCACTGCACCTGTAGTCCTGCACCTGTGCCTTTGATTCCTCTTGTTCCTTACTTTGTTGATCCTAATCACTTGCACAAGACCCTTGGAGCCATGGGTGAAGGACACCTTCACTGGTCGGTGAGAGGCCTAGCCTTTTCACTGACCTGTGTCCTTCATCCATGGCTCAGAGGGTCCTGTGCCAGTCGTTAGGTTTTAGAAGCACTAATAATTTAGGGCCTGGTGTCCCCAAAAGACACTACCTGGGTCACAACCTTGTGCCTGTTGCACTGCACCTGTAGTCCTGCACCTGTGCCTTTGATTCCTCTTGTTCCTTACTTTGTTGATCCTAATCACTTGCACAAGACCCTTGGAGCCATGGGTGAAGGACACCTTCACTGGTCGGTGAGAGGCCTAGCCTTTTCACTGACCTGTGTCCTTCATCCATGGCTCAGAGGGTCCTGTGCCAGTCGTTAGGTTTTAGAAGCACTAATAATTTAGGGCCTGGTGTCCCCAAAAGACACTACCTGGGTCACAACCTTGTGCCTGTTGCACTGCACCTGTAGTCCTGCACCTGTGCCTTTGATTCCTCTTGTTCCTTACTTTGTTGATCCTAATCACTTGCACAAGACCCTTGGAGCCATGGGTGAAGGACACCTTCACTGGTCGGTGAGAGGCCTAGCCTTTTCACTGACCTGTGTCCTTCATCCATGGCTCAGAGGGTCCTGTGCCAGTCGTTAGGTTTTAGAAGCACTAATAATTTAGGGCCTGGTGTCCCCGAAAGACACTACCTGGGTCACAACCTTGTGCCTGTTGCACTGCACCTGTAGTCCTGCACCTGTGCCATCGGTTCCTCTTGCTCCTCACTTTGTTCTTGTTCCTAACCACTTGCACAAGACCCTTGGAGCCATGGATGAAGGACACCTTGACTGGTCGGTGAGAGGCCTAGCCTTTTCACTGCCCTGTGTCCTTCATCCATGGCTCAGAGGGTCATGTGCCAGTGGTTAGGTTTTTAAAGCACTTCAATTTATTAGGGCCTGGTGTCCCCGAAAGACACTACCTGGGTCACAACCTTGTGCCTGTTGCACTGCACCTGTAGTCATGCACCTGTGCCATCGGTTCCTCTTGCTCCTCACTTTGTTCTTGTTCCTAACCACTTGCACAAGACCCTTGGAGCCATGGATGAAGGACACCTTGACTGGTCGGTGAGAGGCCTAGCCTTTTCACTGCCCTGTGTCCTTCATCCATGGCTCAGAGGGTCATGTGCCAGTGGTTAGGTTTTTAAAGCACTTCAATTTATTAGGGCCTGGTGTCCCCGAAAGACACTACCTGGGTCACAACCTTGTGCCTGTTGCACTGCACCTGTAGTCATGCACCTGTGCCATCGGTTCCTCTTGCTCCTCACTTTGTTCTTGTTCCTAACCACTTGCACAAGACCCTTGGAGCCATGGATGAAGGACACCTTGACTGGTCGGTGAGAGGCCTAGCCTTTTCACTGCCCTGTGTCCTTCATCCATGGCTCAGAGGGTCATGTGCCAGTGGTTAGGTTTTTAAAGCACTTCAATTTATTAGGGCCTGGTGTCCCCGAAAGACACTACCTGGGTCACAACCTTGTGCCTGTTGCACTGCACCTGTAGTCATGCACCTGTGCCATCGGTTCCTCTTGCTCCTCACTTTGTTCTTGTTCCTAACCACTTGCACAAGACCCTTGGAGCCATGGATGAAGGACACCTTGACTGGTCGGTGAGAGGCCTAGCCTTTTCACTGCCCTGTGTCCTTCATCCATGGCTCAGAGGGTCATGTGCCAGTGGTTAGGTTTTTGAAGCACTTTAATATTAGGTACTGGTGTCCCCGAAAGACACTTGGGCAGCTATGCCCTGCAACTCTTCCAGCACAAAGTTGGTGGTTGGTGTTCCTTAAAACTGACCGGGCTATACCATTGATATGTTATTTTTTTGTCTTCCATGTTGGAAGAATGTTTCCATGTTGGAAAGTGGTTGTTTTTGCAATAAAAAAATTTGTTTTTACATACCTCAGTGTGATGAGTAGTTGTTCTTGTGGTGTGACTGCTCTCCTGAACGTGGTATCCTTCTTCCTAAGGTCATCCTTCACCATCTCCAAAAGGGTATCAAACCTGTCAGGAGATGTAAAGGAAGAAGCTGTAAAGTATGTTGTGGGACAAGGTGTTGGGTGGAGGATGGGGGAGGTGTGTTTACAGAGGTTTGGGAGTGTTGTGGAGGGTGGGGGTGTAGTGTATAGCTAGGTATACAGGGGTGTGGGGGTCAGGGTGGTGTGTTTAGCTAGGTATACAGGGATGAGGTGTTGTGGGGGTGAGGGTGGGGTGTTTAGGGATGGTGGGGGTTGGTGTATTTAGGCCTAGATACTTACAGGGGAATAGACATCCGAGTGTAGCTGTAGAACTTCTGTGGGTGTCGTCTGAGGTCCCGGTAGAGGGCCTGGAACTCTCCCTTCCTCTGCCTCCTGGCTAGTAGAGGGTGCACCCACCATCTCCTGCGAGGAGCACGCCTTCTCCCCACATAGTAGTAGGTAAACAACAGGAAGGAGAGAATTCCCAGGTAATAAGCGTAAAAAATGACTGGATCCATGGTCCCAACTGCTGTCTCTGTATCCAAGGATGGTTTCCACACGTCCAGCTGTCTCCAACAATGACCCCAGAGCTTCTGCTGACCTCCCAGAACCCCAGGTATTTATACAGGTTGTTATCTCTTTAAGAATCCGGATCCGGACCGCAACCGTGTTCATACCGCACGGAAACCGTATGCAACCGGACCGGATCCGGACCGGATCCGGACAGGAACCGTACGGTTCAGGTCCGGTCCGGCTCCGGTGCGGTCCGGACATCCGGTGCGGTTTTGACAAAACCGCAAGTGTGAACGGGGCCTTAAAGAGACACTGAAGCGAAAAAAAAAAATATGATATAATGAATTGGTTGTGTACTATGAATAATTACTAGAAGATTAGCAGCAAAGAAAATATTCTCATACTTTTATTTTCAGGTATATAGTGTTTTTTCTAACATTGCATCATTCTCTAATATGTGCAGATTACACAACACTAAGCTTTCAAAATGAGTCTTTCAGAGCAGTCTGTGAAGTAATGACTTCACCTCTAGCAGATAAAAAGAAAACAGTTCACTTACAGTTGAGATAATAAAAGTCAGATAACAGCCCTCTCCACGATTAACTTAGTCATAGAGATTAATGGCTTTTTTGCATAGAGATAACAACTGGAGTTTCTTAGCTCTTCCTGTACTGGAAACAATTAGACTGATGTATCTGATCTTAATGTTTTATTTCTTAGCTGTACTACACATACAAATCATAATATCATAATTTTTTTTTCGCTTCAGTGTCTCTTTAAGGCCAGGTAGTCGGCTACCTGCCGGTCCAGGCGTTGGTGGAGGGTGCATCTGGAAGCGCTAAGGTGAGGCATTGGACTAAAGAATGTCCGCATGTCCGACATCACCATGAGATAGCTGGAGCGTCCTGTCCTTGCCTGCGTGGACATGGGAGAAGAATTACTGGCAGTGGTATCTTTATTGCGTTGTGCTGTGACGTCACCCTTAAACGCATTGTAAAGCATAGTTTCCAGCTTGTTCTGCAAGTGCTGCATCCTTTCTGCCGTCAGGTGAGTTAGTAACATGTCCGCCACTTTGTGCCTATACCAAGGGTCTAGTAGCGTGGCCACCCAGTACAGCTCATTCCCCTTGAGTTTTTTTTATACGGGGTCCATCAACAGGCTGGACAGCATGAAAGACACCATCTGCGCAAAGTTGGATGCAGACATACTATCCATCTCCTCTTGCTCTTTCTCAGTGATGTCAGGTAAGACCTCCTCCTCCCCCCAGCCACGAATAATACCATGGGAAAGTTGAGCAGCTCGAGTTCCCTGTGATGCCTGCTGCGCTTGTTCTTCTGCCTCATCCTCCTCCTCCAAAACACCACCTTCCTCATCATCTGACTCCTCTTCCCCACTCGACTCTTCCTCCTCCTCCTCCCCCCTCTGTGCTGCCGCAGGTGTTGAGGAATCATCTGCTTCTGCTGAGAATTGATTCCTGTTCCTGGCCATCCTCCTCCACAGTTTGATCCACCACTCTACGCACGGCACGCTCCAGGAAGAAGGCATACGGGATCAAGTCGCTGATGGCGCCTTCACTGCGACTCACCAGGTTTGTCACCTCCTCAAACGGCCGCATGAGCCTGCAGGCATTTCGCATCAGTGCCCAGTACTTCGGCCAGAACATCACCATCTCCCCAGACTGTGTCCTTTGACTATAGTTGTACAGATACTGTTTGACGGCTTTCTCCTGTTGTAGCAGGCGGTCCAGCATCAGGAGGGTCGAATTCCAGCGAGTCGGGCTATCACAAATCAGGCGTCTCACCAGCAAGTTGTTTCTCCGCTGTATATTTGCAAAGCATGCCATGGCCGTGTAAGACCGCCTGAAATGCCCACACACCTTCCTGGACTGCTTTAGGAAGTCCTGTAAGCCTGGGTACTTAGACACAAATCTCTGAATTATGAGATTCAGCACATGTGTCATGCAGGGTACATGTGTCAACTTTCCCAAATTCAAAGCAGAAATGAGATTGCTGCCATTGTCACACACAACGTTGCTGATCTCCAGTTGGTGCGGGGTCAGCCACTGATCCACCTGTTTGCTCAGAGCAGCCAGGAGAGCTGCTCCAGTGTGACTCTCCCCTATGAGGCAAGACATGTCTAAAGCCTCATCTACACGCGTAGATGAGGCTGCGATCCGGCGGCTCGATTAGCCGCTGGATCGCCTCTTCCGCGTACCCGCGCGTGCCCGCCGCGTCCCCGCTCGCCGCGCGTGCACCGCATTCGATTCCCCGCTCGTCCCCGCCGGCGCCGCTTATCTTCCGCTCGATTCCCTGCCATTGTCCCCTTGCGGGGAGCGAGCAGGGAATCGGCGGAAGCAAGATCCGTCCTGTTGGATCTTATCAATCAAGCCGCATCAGCGGCTCGATTGATAAGGAGCATCGCGGCCGCATCTACGTGTGTAGATGCGGCTTAATATGGGGTGACACCGTCATACTTGGCATGCAGCATAAGCCCTGGGGAGCTGGGGCTGTGTAGCTGGAGAGGAGATCGCAGCACCAGTAGAGTTGAACTGCCACTCAGCCAAGGAGGCGGAGGAGGATGACAGCGAAGAGGATGTAGCAGGAGGAGAGGAGGTGGCAGCAGGCCTACCTGCAAGCTGTGGAGGTGTCACTAGGTCTGCTGCACAGCCACGTACTCCCTGCTTGCCAGTGGTCACCAGGTTGACCAAATAGGCTGTGTAATTAATGTACCTGCCCTGACCGTGCTTGGCAAACCAGGCATCCATTGTCAGATTTCTGCCCTTAAAACGCTGCGGTGCGTCAAATCCAGATTTCCCCCCCGAGACTTTTGGTGTGTATCCCACTCCGCCATGCAAAACTCCAGGTGTTGGACCCCTTGAAACATCTTTTCCATCACTTTTGTGGCCAACATAAATGTTTGTAGTTTTCAAAGTTCGCCTCTCGATTGAAGTCTATTGCGGTTCACAAAGTTGGTGCAAACCCAAACTTTTGTGGAAGTTCGCGTTTGAGGTTTGCGAACCTAAAATCAGAGTTTCGAGCCATCTCTCGTACTGGGGCCCGGAGCTAAGCTGCAACACTGTACTGAAATACAGAAAAATTGAAGATATACACACACTACCATAAAAGGCTTGGTGGGCCACATTCAGCCGCATTTGGTCCCCAGGCATGACTTTAGACATGCCTGACCTAGAAAAAACATACAAGAAAAATAGAATTAAATAAATAATAGAATTAAATAAGGACCACTGTGTTTTGATGAATTTGATCTCCCCTGTAGTGATGAATGTAATCATCAAATTCTGATTTCGTGAAATTCACGAAATTACGATTATGGCCATAATCAAAAATTTATAATTTTGCAAAAATTCGTGAAATTTTGCGTTTATGTGTAATTTCGTAATTACGATCGCTTTTCATAATTACGATCGTTTTCGTAGCGGAGACAAATCAGAATTTCGTGTTTAACAGAAGCGCTGCTTGCCACACAAATGCGTTAGAAATAATATGTATCACAACTGCAAAGCTGGGCTGCTGACCAGGCGCCCCACGCTTGCCTACAATACTGCTCCTTAGCAAGCTGGACAGCCTGTTCCCTTCTCTTACCTGACCTTCCTTTTATTTTTTCCAGTAACACTTTCAATTTGCAGTAAACAAAGCTGATTAATCACGCACACAGTCCTGTTGCTTGTACTTGTCATGCCGGGTTTAGATGGATGATCCTCCGTTCGTAGAGACGGCTTTAAGTGGAGAGTGCGGGAAAGGACGGCTCCCATTGGCAGACGCCGCTCTCCAGTCTTCTGTCCCCCGTGTCACAGCAATATGAATGCAGTTAAAATGTCATTTATATTGTCGTCTGTCCCCTCTCGGGTGCCGCAGATGAAGGTTGAAGGCGATGGCAGGACAACGTGATCCTGTCGACCCCGAGGCGATAAAAATTATTGATGAACAGATCTGGCGGAAACACGTAGCCGCGGCTGTTGGCTATAGCTGCGACACAGGTTGCTACAAAGCACAATGTTAACACACGGCCCCAGGCGATCGCGCCGGTCCAAGGAGCTCTGTACACAACAGCAATGGACGGCCACCAAGTAAACAGCGGGAAAGTTGGACGTCGCGCTCACCCTCATTATCCGTTCACTACAGCATTTTAAATAATATACTTTAAAATGCATGTATCTACTGTTTTGTGCAAAATTCTAATTTTACATTTACAGGCAGCCCCTGAAAGGGGTTCTTTCACGAATGAGGAAATAAATGAAAAGTGGTTTATGCATAAACTATTAAACATCCTTGTAAAATAGTGTAAAAAGTTTTTTTTTAAAAATGAATGGTTTTATCAATATAACATGTATTGTAAATAGTGACGGATGACGGCTGGGAGGCTAATCCATTTGTTAAGGGTGGTTTTTTTTACTTTCTCTTCACAACCATGACTGCTGCCTCAGTAGTTTTCAGTGGTATAACCCACTTCTAGCAGGAATCCCATTATAAACCTAACAGCTGAGCTCCACTGAGCTGCTCAATATGTGTTTACATTGTTGCTAAGCAACCAGACCCTGGTGCAGAGACTCGTTTTGTGAAAAGAGTCATAAGCTGCAGGGAGAATCAGTCCCATCTACACCATATGATTATTTGTCAGATTTGATTCAATTTGATTCAATTCATTGATATGATTTGATTCAATCTGACATGTCCGATTCATGATTCGATTAAATTTGATTCAAATTGAATCGATTCATGAATTGGACATGTCAGATTGAATCAAATCAAATCAATGAATCGAATCAAATTGAATCAAATCTGACAAAGAATCATATGGTGTAGATGAGACTGATTCTCCCTGCAGCTTATGACTCTTTTCACAAAACCAGTCTCTACATGGGTCTGGTTGCCTAGCAACAATGTAAACACATATTCAGCAGCTCAGCAGAACTCAGCAGTTAGGGTTATAAGGTTAATTCCTGCTAGAAGTGGGTTATACCACTGAAAACTATGTAGGCAGCAGTTATGGTTGTAAAAGAAAGTTAAAAAAAAACACCCCTAACAAATGGATTAGCCTCCCAGCCGTCATCCGTCACTATTTACAATACATGTTATATTGATGAAACCATTCATTTAAAAAAAAAAAAACCTTTTACACTATTTTAGAAGGATGTTTAATAGTTTATGCATAAACCACATTTTATTTTTTTTCCTCATTCGCGGAAGAACCCCTTGAATGAGAAGATTCAGCCCTGTAGGTGTTGTTTCTTTTCTTTTATTTGCGATGGCAGTCATTTTCTGAAAGATTTATTCACATAAAAGATTTTATGAAAAGGAACTACAGAGTAACCAAGCAGCTCGGGGTGACCCAAACCACTAGGAATGTATAGGGGGATAAAAGAGACCGAAAAGCCCTCCTACTAAAAAAGCAAAGCTTGGTGGAATTTGCCTTCTTAAAACAGAAGGAAATTTGCAATAATTCAGCTATAAGTGAACATGTGTGGATACCCACAATGCACTACTATGCAAATTATCCTTTACGCCCTTGTAAACAAAGCAAGCATCCAGAACCGCTTTTGTATAGCAAGCCTATAGCTTTAAATATTACACAGCCACACCAACCCCACATGTAGCATTAAAAGGAACCATAAGTGACACGTGACATGATGAAGTAGACATGTGCCAAGACAGTGCCAAGCATATGAATAACTAGGCTGCGTTCCTTTTTTTCTGCCTGAAAGAGTTAACATTCAGCTATGCAAATGACAGTTTCCAGCATAATCCTCGCTGAAAAGGAATTACAGACATAAAACACTTTCCTGGCAGAGGAAAGCTTCTGACTGCAGGGGATAAATACAAAAGTCAATAGTCTTTCCATGTCACAGAAAGCTAAAATCTATGAACTGTGTCATTGAGCAGAGTCAAAACAATACAGCTACTGTTTTAAGTTTCTAAACATAACATAAAATTGTGGAGTATCTAAAAAAGGGTAATTTTTAGGAGTAGGTGGATAGATACAATTGTTTATCTTATGCATTCATATTCATTTAAAGTTCACTTTATTTCAGGTGTCTTTCTTTTGTGTTATACAGTAGCAAGGATTTCCATAAGTACAGGGTGGGCCATTTATATGCATACACCTTAATAAAATGGGAATGGTTGGTGATATTAACTTCCTGTTTGTGGCACATTAGTATATATGAGTGGGAAAACTTTTCAAGATGGGTGGTGACCATGGCGGCCATTTTGAAGTTGGCCATTTTGAATCCAACTTTAGTTTTTTTCAATAGGAAGAGGGTTATGTGACACATCAAACTTATTGAGAATTAACAAAGAAAACCAATGGTGTGCTTGGTTTTAACGTAACTTTATTTTTTCATGGGTTATTTACAAGTTTCTGACCACTTATAAAATGTGTTCAATGTGCTGCCCATTGTGTTGAATTGTCAATGCAAACCGCTTTACACACTCTTCACACACTGATAGCAACACCACAGGAGAGATGCTAGCACAGGCTTCCAGTATCCGTAGTAGTATCCAGGTGCTGCACATCTCGTATCTTCACAGCATAGACAATTGCCTTCAGATGACCCCAAAGATAAAAGTCTAAGCGGGTCAGATCAGGAAACCTTGGGGGCCATTCAACTGGCCCACGACGGCCAATCCACTTTCCAGGAAACTGTTCATCTAGGAATGCTTGGACCTGACACCCATAATGTGGTGGTGCACCATCTTGCTGGAAAAACTCAGGGAACGTGCCAGATTCAGTGCATAAAGAGGGAAACACATCATCATGTAGCAAGTGGATTGGTCGCCGTGGGCGCTGATAGACGCGTGTAGAGGCAGAGCTGTTATGCTCAATGTGTTGGATTTAGCAACCTTATTACTTAAACTACAGTATGTAGTAAAGCAACCACAAGATGGTACTGTCAGTAAAGGGTGGTGATGATCTCTATGGTATTGTGATTTCCTGTATTCATTCTGTGTTCCTCTCTGTTCGGCATTACCCTATGGTTGTGTATGATATTTCTCTGTATGTTTTCTTCAGTAAAGAGTTCTAACTTGTTATACCGGGTGCCTAGCTGAGTAAAGTGACCACTCTGCTACATCACAATGATCACTGATGCCAAATTAACTGGAACTAGGTTTATTTACAACAGTAGTGCTGGTCAGGTCTAGGAGAACTCATGGAGAAGCATGTGATCAGTTCGGTCAGGTGATAGATCTGTAAGTCTCTGATTTGCTAGTCATGATCATGTCACAAAGCAGGAAGTGATCACAGCAAATCAGAGCTTTGCAAATCTATCGGCTGATCAAACAACTCACATGCTTTTCCATGAGGTATCCTAGACACGAGTCACGACCATCGCTATTTACAAGCTACTGCACTTTTGTAAACATCAAGCCATGCTTTGCTTTGTATCCAGTACACACACTGACAGGCAGTGGCACAAATTAATAAGTCTAGAACAGCATAGATAGACCCCATGTATATCATAGTGCCACCTACAGGCTATAAGTATGAACAGCACAATAGAAACTTATGAAATTTACTGGTGTATGTATGGATAAAGATCAAACCACATGGAGACAGGAAGAAGAGAAGAAACAAAAACAGCAGAAGAAGAATAGCAGCACATTCCTAAATGCACAACACAATATTGCACAGTGCCATCTTGTGGCCATTTTGGTGTGTCAAATTTGCTGTCGCAGCATAAACATGGCTGAGATCAGTAGAATCTTTTCTTCAATTAATCTTGATAAACATTGCCATTACAAAACCTTACTTATTTTTCTCCCCTGCAAATCTGACAGTTCCCTGGTCTCTCATTGTTTAGATGAATTGTTATACGCTAAAGATGGCCAAACAAAGTGAATGGCCATCAAACGATGTATCACCCAATCCACAGCTGTTTAACAGCTGGCATGAGGGTGTAGTATCTAATAACCACTGACAAGCAACTCTGTCACCTCTTCTAATGCCTGCTTACAAGACTTCTCTCATTCCTTTCCTCTCCTCTGGAACTCTCTTCCTCAACACATCCACCACTCACCCACACTTACCCTTTTTAGGCGCAACCTAAAAACTCACTTTTTCATGCAAGCATATTATCTCACTTAGAACACTCTGGCCACCGACCAGCATTTTTCCATCTCATACAGCTTCCCTTTACCTATTGTTCCATCCCTTAACCCTTTAGGCTGTAAGACAAGGGTTCTCTTCCCCTTATGTGTCTCAATGCCGTGTAATGTGCATACATATATCCACCCTTATGTAAAAATCTGTAGCTGACAAGACACAAACACAGAACATTTATATTGCGCTTTTCTCCTGCGCCAGAGCTGCAGCCACTAGGACGCGCAGTGTTAGGGAGTCTTGCTCAAGGATCCTTACCGAATAGGTGCTGGCTTACTAAACAGGAAGATCCAAGTCCCTGTTATCCAGAATTAAGACAACTGGAAGTCTCAACTAACCGGCTTGCCTGATGGATGGCGGGGACCTTTTTGTGGGAGCTTTTTGGTTGGTGCTGGTAGGCTGTAAAATACTTACCGAGCCTCCAGCGACATCTAGCAGCCTTCCTGTACCTCCTTGCGGTCTTCTAGCGGCTTCCGGCGTCCTTGTATGGAAACCGGCTTGTCACCTGACCCGAAGCAAGTCAGGTGACACGCCGGCTTTTATGCTCGGAGCCTGCGAGGCGGTGCAAGAAGGCTGCTAGATGTTGCTGGAGCCTTGGTAAGTACAGTACTTCAGGGGAGAGGTTTGTGCTACTTTGGCCAGTTGCTCAAACAACCGGTAACGGTAAGCACATGTATCCGGCAACATGCGATTCCCGCTGGTGCCGGATACTGGGGACTGTGCTGTAGTTCATTGCATCAGCTGTAATCTTATCTACCATTGCCTTGTATTGTGTGATGACCTCCCCTGTGGTGTCCGTTCTGCTTTCAGACACTACTGCAGCCAGGCAATGCTGACTGCTGTTTGCATGGCTTTTCTGGCATTCACAGTGAGTGTTCTGTCCATTTGCAATTGCTCTGCATTCCATTATAGTCTGGCCTGCTATTCTGAATCCAAATGTTATGCAGTTTGCATAATTATGCATGAGTTTATGAGATGCAGTTCTTGCTCTCAGCCTGCAGTCGGCAGGCTGAGTGAATGCAGATTGCTTCTTTGGCTTTTTGCATGTTTGTTTCTGATTGGTGCTTGCATGCATAAGTGTCACTTCCTGAGCCTGCTTCGTTGCCCGACATACTATCAGTCCAGCTTGGATTGTAGTCCCGGGTCCTTGATACCCAGAATACTTATATATTGGTAAGGCCAATATATAAGTACTGGAGAATATTGTACTGTGATTTATATTTCTTTGTCTTGTCTTGTACTCTGCGATTGCACTGGTCTCCTGCGTTGGGTGACAGTGAATCTTCTAGTTGAGTTTCTTGTAGATCGCATTCGCCCTAGCGCTAGAGGCGGTGGACCCTGCTGGCCTGTGTTCTTGGAGTGTAAGCTATAGCAGCGGTTGCTACTGGTTACCTCACCTGTCTGTCTTGTTATGTATGGACGCTAGCTGTCGCTGTGGTATTGCGACCGATTAGCAAGCGTTCCGTCGGTCAGTCTATGTTTATCTTAGTTAGTTTTCCTTGTACGCTCGAACTGGCAGGACCCCAGGGACACCTACACAATAGTTAGGACCTACAGCACACATTTGTTATTTTGCTAGTACTTGCGCCATATATTGGTTCTACGACGATATATGCGCATGCTAGCGCCTTTTCTTATTTTCTTGTAATCGAATTGTGGAGATATATCAATACGTTGGTATACGAGCATTCAGACTGTTGTATTTCTGTGTATCTTCTTACTCACTCCTGCTCTGCCAGTTTTGTCTATTGGATATCGACCTCCCAGCGCTGGGCAGGCGAATCCATATTGTCTTGCTTTGCAAAGTGAGCAACACTGCGGTTGTGATTTGCTACATCGCTCTATCTGATCTGTGTGTGAATGTCTGTCCCTGCAAGGCCTACCATCAGATTGACAGACATTCATTTAATCTGTTTCCATTCTACTCTGTTCCTATGCTGCTTTAGTATCGCTCATTGCTGCACTCGCACTGAGCGATTTCTATCTGACTTCTGTGGGACATTCAGAGGTATTGACCCTCTGTGCTCCACAGCTCCTCCTGCTGGTTGATCTGTGCCTCCACAGGTGCATTTGCACCATAACTGGGGTCCTCTGTCTGAGCGCTTGTGGGAGATTTCCTCAGTGTCAGAGCACACGGTGTGCGCTGACCGTGGAGATTATCCCCCAATTGTTACATATTGTTAATTGTTGCATAGTTTATATTGTATTGCTATACCTTGTATTCTGTTGTACAGCGCCACAGAAAATTCTGTTGCTATATAACTTAAAGAAGTTATCAGGCTTTTAATAGCAAAATAAGGGCTACTTACTTGGTGCTTCGTCCAGCCCCAAGCCTGTGCAGTACGCTCCGGTCCACGTGGCGGTGCTTGACAGGGCCGCTCGCGCAGGCGCAGTAGAGGCCGACCTCCAGGTCAGCCTGAGGTCATCATCGCGGTCTAGGAGGCAAAGGCGGCGAATGGCTGCGGGCAGAGCTGCGGCGAGGGACATGCTGGGAGCTTGGGGTAAGTAGCCCCTATGTTGCTATTAAAAGCCTGATAACTCCTTTAATAATAGAAAATACTTGCAATGCCGATCGCGGGTTTTCAGGGGGAAATGGGCCTTGCAACACAAGTAAGCATCTTCTGGTCCAGCAGTTCAGGTGGTAGCATTCGCTCGGAGTAACGCGTAGATCAATCACGAAGGCTGTGAAATGAATAGCGCAATTTCCTTCTACAAGCAGAATGAACCATCAGGCCCCACGCTAGCATTAAATATCTCAATGATTGGGTTAATTAAAAAAAATTACAGGCCTTCCTTGCAGGAGTGCTGCTAGTTTACCATCAGAAGCTATTATGGGGGCCGGTCCAGAGCGTGTCCATCCAAGCTGAACGTAATCCATGGAGTAATTAGGGACTCGCTAACAATTTGCCTGTTACTGTATCCGTGTAATACCTCATGCATGAGAGTCTGGCCAGACGCTTGGAATACATAGACGTCTGTTTCACCTACTTCTCCGTGTGTCACTCCTGCCTGTGTTCAGCCTGTCTAGGGGTTGGGAATGAGCTAAGAAGCAAAGTTTCTGCTAATGTATGCAGCTTGGAATTGACCAATAGGGATGCTCCGTTGGATTCTGTGGACGTGAAATCTCCGTATTTCTTTCCAATTGGAAATTTGAAAACAGAAATCCGAAGAGAAAGTATTTGGCCAATCAGAGAATGACCAAAAAAGAAATCTTGGAAATCCGAAAAAGGAAGTTGGAAATGAGAATTCTGCAGAAATACGGCATTACCACTACTCAGTTATTTTAGTCTAATCACAGAACTCGGAAGCATTTGACCAATCAGAAAATGCAGAGTCAACTCAACAATTCAGAGTGCAGCTTCAAACTTCCCCCAAGTGCCGGCACGTGCAGCAGCAGCATTGGACTTACCTCTGAACGAGTCCAACGCTGTCAGTCCTCCTCTCTCCGCCTCCTGCTCTCTCTAGCCGCGTACAGCATCACTTTGCTTCCTGTATGTTACATGACATACAGGAAGCGGTGTTATACGCGGCTAGAGGGAGCTGGAGACGGAGTTGCTAGAGGGGAAATGCTATACTCGAGCTAGAAAGTAAGTCCAGAGGGGGCAAAGCAGAGGCATAGAGGGGCAAAGAGGCACAGAGGAAGCAAATAGGGAGCAAAGCAGGGTCACAGAGAAAGCACAAACAGAGGCAAAGAGGGAGCACAGAGGAAGCACAAATGGAGGCACAGAGAGAGCGAGGAGGCACAGAGGGGGCACAGAGAGGGCAAAGAGGCACAGAGGATGCACAAATGGAGGCACAAAGGGAGCAAAGAGGCACAGAGGGAGCGAGGAGGCACAGAGGGAGCAAAGAGAGGGCAAAGAGGCACAGAGGGGGTAAAACGGAGGTACAGAGGAAGTACATATGGAGGCACACAGGGGGTACAAACAGAGTGGGGGATGAAACAGAGAAGGGACATAGAGAGGCACAGGGGGACAAACAGGCACAGAGGTGGACACTGGAGGCAAAGGGGGGCACATAGGATGCAAAGGGGACAGAGATGACACAGCATTTCCGACTTGAGAATGGATTCAGGTTAAGAATGAGGCTACAGTCCCTATCTCTTTCGCTAACCGGGGACTACCTGTACATACAGTGGTTCCTGACAATACTGCTGGTGAGCAAACTGCCAACCAAAACGAACATTAAAAATTGTTTAGGGTGATATTTATGCAAGGTGGGTATGTAGTTTACAGCCTGAGCTCAGTCCCCACAGTGGTATACCTAGGGCTTTTGGCACCCGGTGCTGGGTATTAAAAGATCCAACCTGGCCACAACCTGCGGCGTGCTTAGCGCGCCGTGGCGAAAAATGGGCGTGGTCATGACCAGATGAGGACGGAGCTAACTGTAATTTAAGGTATTAGCTAGTGTAGCTGCCCCAGTATAGCTAGTATAGTTGCCCCCAGTATAGCTAATATAGTTGCCCCCAGTATAACTAGTATAGTTGCCCCCAGTAAAGCTAGAATAGTTGCCCCCAGTATAGCTAGTATAGTTGCCCCCAGAATAGCTAGTATAGTTGCCCCCACTGCCCAGTATAGTTGCCCCAGTAGTATAGTTGCCCCCGTATAGCTAGTTTAGTTGCCCCCAGTATAGCTAGTTTAGTTGCCCCCAGTATAGCTAGTTTAGTTGCCCCCAGTATAGCTAGTTTAGTTGCCCCCAGTATAGCTAGTATAGTTGCCCCCAGTATAGCTAGTATAGTTGCCCCCAGTATAGCTAGTATAGTTGCTCCCAGTATAGCTAGTTTAGTTGCCCCTAGTATAGCTAGTATAGTTGCCCCCAGTATAGCTAGTATAGTTGCCCCGAGTATAGCTAGTATAGTTGCCCCGAGTATAGCTAGTTTAGTTGCCCCCAGTATAGCTAGTATAGTTGCCCCCAGTAAAGCTAGAATAGTTGCCCCTAGTATAGCTAGTATAGTTGCCCCCAGAATAGCTAGTATAGTTGCCCCCACTGCCCAGTATAGTTGCCCCAGTAGTATAGTTGCCCCCCGTATAGCTAGTTTTGTTGCCCCCAGTATAGCTAGTTTAGTTGCCCCCCGTATAGCTAGTTTTGTTGCCCCCAGTATAGCTAGTTTAGTTGCCCTCAGTATAGCTAGTATAGTTGCCCCCAGTATAGCTAGTTTAGTTGCCCCTAGTATAGCTAGTTTAGTTGCCCCCAGTATAGCTAGTATAGTTGCCCCGAGTATAGCTAGTATAGTTGGCCCCACCCCCCAGTATAGTTGCCCCAGTAAAGCTAGTATAGTTGCCCCCAGTATAGTTGCCCCCAGGATAGCTAGTATAGTTGCCCCAGTAGTATAGTTGCCCCCGGTATGGGGGAAGCTTGGAAGGAGGGGTGGCAGGGAGGGGGGCCAGACCCCCCACCTCCCTCACTAGGGTCCCCTCCTTCTGGCGCTTCCCCCCTCCTAATTAGCAGCAGCTTAAGATATGCGGGCAGGAGCAGAGGACTTACCTGCTTCCTGGAGATGGCGCACACGTCATCCTCACGTGATCCTGGTCTCCGACTTCTCCGTCACTCACTGCACTTCCGCTAACCAGGAAGCACAGTGGGCGGTGGAGAAGGCGGAAAGCAGTGTCATGTGACGATGACGCTATGCGCCATCGCCTGGAACGCAGGAAGCAGGTGAGTGAGTCCGCTCCGCCCGCTCCTGCCTGCATATCTAAAGCTGCTGATAATTAGGAGGGGGGAAGCGTCAGAGGGAGGGGACCCAGGTGAGGGAGGTGGGGGGTCCGTCCCCCCTCCCCGCTGCTTTCCCCACCACCCCTCCATTCTGTGTTGCTTCCCCCTCTGTGGGAGGCCTTGATGACACCCCCTGGGGCACCCGACACCCGGAGCGAGGCGCCCTCTGCCGCCCCATGGTAGGAACGTCACTGAGTCCCCATCCTCTCTTTTTATATGTAGTTAAAGAAAATGTAAAGCGAAGAGGAAAACAACGTAAATTCTCACCAATGTAGTGGGAAGGCTCTGGATCCGACTAGAATGTCAGAATACGCCTTTGGGACTCCTCGGAGGGCTTTGAAACTAGTACTTGCACCCCCGAGTACTTCCTCCAAAGATGAGCGAATCCGCACTGTGCATGCGTTTCCGTCATGCTGTTTCTGTCTGTGTCACATGACATGCAAAAAGTGGAGCTGCATGGCGATTGGCTGCATGGCACAGTAATGGGCTGCACTGAAGAGGATTGAAGAGGACCCGTCCTGCCACAGGGAGCAGGTGACATATAACACTGTTGCTCTGAATTACGTACAGGAGTGGGGATATAGAAGGGTGTTACATATTCCTTATCCCCTGCATCTGTGCAAGGAGTTCATTTGTATTCCTCTCTCTTTTCCACAGTTTGTTATAACAAAGTTTCAGCACTGCACTTTCTCCCGTCTTTGGGCAAGTGACACTCATTGCAGCAGGTCTGTTGGAATATCAGGTTCTGCACAATTTAAGTTGTAATTTGTAACTGGCATCGGCATAATCCGTCCAGTAGACGTGTTGGGGAAATAAAGATGAAATGATGAAGAATTTTTATTAAAAACTTTCCGAGCGCCTGGCTGTACCGACCTGTGAAGAAGGAGCTGGTTTATGTTAAGTGGGAATTTGCATATGCTCATGACTGTAAAAGATTGGATGGGAACCAGATCTGCAGAAAGGGAGCTAAATCAACGAATAATGAGAATGAAATTTTGGCTGGCGAAACATTCTTGCCTGCCTGGCTGCTCACCATCCAGGCAAGTGGGTATCCTGAATAATTTATTGCATTCTGTTATTGGGAGAGAGCCCCCTAATGCAGAGTTTGTACGGGAGGGAAGGGTAATGTAACTCACCACTCAAGTCTCCTGCATTCACAAGAAATAATCCTCCACAGTCTTGGGGCGGAGCATTGATCCGGTTTGGGGGTGGAGTTTTGTGGTAACTTTTGGGGCGGAGCTTCTCCATGATTTTGGCGGCCCTTGCAATCCCCTAAGCATAGGGTGTCTACAGCACCGCCACGGCCTCTATTCTAAAAGTTTCAGGCTGGGGGTGGAATTAAGATGCCAGAGCAGCCAGCTAAGGACCATTCTCATGGCAGGCCCAGCCCCAGGGGAGGAGCAGGAGCTATCTCACCCAATGTCCTGGACTCTAGCCTGACATAAAGGAACAGCTACTGCTGGGGGCGGGGCTTTGTCTGGATCGAACGGCCACAGCACTGCAATCAAGTTAGTTATGTTGACACAGCTAATGCTGCCCAGCTGGTGCTGGGTGTGTGAGGAGGTGGCGGCCTGTGGGGAAAACTCATCCATCCCCCTGGGCCAGTCCGCGCCTGCTACTATATGTAACTACAGTGCCTCTTTAGCAAAATGACTTTCACAGCACCAATATATACAGCAACTTTTAATTGTTACAGCGATATCATTGCTGCAGCTCTTAGTACAGAAAGCGGCTCATAACGGAACATTTTGCTTCAGTTTATGAGCAATTTTACATTAACTCAATCATGGTTTTATATAGAGACTGGAGACCCTGTTGAATAGAATTTGGACATTAAAATGAATACAGAATGGGGGAAGTATTGGCAGGACCTTTGTGTCCGCGGGCTTGTTTTTCTCTAGGAAGCGTACCGGCCCACGGTACGAGCGTTCCTCCAACTACGTCAGTAACTCGCAACTTCTGAACGGCAGCCAAACCTCGTATGAAGTAGAAGGTAAAATATTAAAGACAGCCTCGCAGCCTGGCAATCTTTCCGTCAATCCTCGGAGTGTAGAGCAAACGTCGGTGGCGGTTCCTTCTTGAATGTTTGATCACGCAGAGCTGTCATTGTGGAAACTGCAGGTGTCGGGCCTCCACGAGCCAAAACCAACATCACCGTCCACCAGAGGGGTCGCCTCTGCCAGCTGCTCCCAGCTTCCGTGCCAACGCAAAGTCATTTTCCTGTTGTTCCCTGCGTACAACTCGCTGGGTACATTAAGACTGAGCTCTTTGCAAAGTCTGTACAAAAGACAAGGAAAAAAATATGTAAAGGATAAGTGCGCTATAAACATATTAATTAAACTCCAAATTGCCCTCTGATCAATAATGTAATTAAAAAGCAATTTCGTTTCCCTCAAAAGAGTTCTGAGAACTTCTCTAGCTGTGTGACTTTATTGTACACTTCCTTAAAGCGCTCCTCATCCTCCCTCTTATTTTTTTTTAACCACTTTGCCACTGAGGGGTTCTTCCAGGGGCGTCTCTAGCCATTTTTTCACTCCAGGCGAGAAAACCTGTGGCGCCCCCCCCCCCCCCCCCCCCTGTGAGGTGCCACTTGATGAAAATAATCGTTTTACCGTAGAATAATCGTAACGCAGCAATGATTCACTTAAAATCGTAATGCGGCAATCTTTCACTAGTTCACTAGAAAATAACTATAACGCAGCAATGATTCACCATAAAATATAAGGCAGCAATGATTCACCATAAAATAATCATAATGTGGCCAGCGTTCACCAGAAAATAATCGTATGTGGCCAGCGTTCACCAGGAAATATTATGTGGCCTGCGTTCACCAGGAAATAATCATATGTGGCCAGCGTTCACCAGAAAATAATCATATGTGGCCAGCGTTCACCAGGAAATAATCGTATTTGGCCAGCGTTCACCAGGAAATAATCGTATGTGGCCAGCGTTCACCAGGAAATAATCGTATGTGGCCAGCGTTCACCAGAAAACAATCGTATGTGGCCAGCGTTCACCAGGAAACAATCGTATGTGACCAGCGTTCACCAGGAAACAATTGTATGTGGCCAGCGTTCACCAGGAAATAATCGTATGTGGCCTGCGCCAAGTGTTATGGGCGGGCTGAGGGGGGGGGGGGGGTTGGGACTCAGGGCCAGCCAGGGCGGCATATAAAAAATTATCAAGAGCAGAGGGCACTCACTGTGAGGTGTCGCCTCGGCAGATAGTGTGTGTGCAGTGTAGCCAGTCGGCGGTGGCACTGGTCCCTGGTGCGTCACATGGTGCCGTCAAGCACGTGTGACAGGCGGGGGGCGGTGCCGCACGTATAAACAAACTAGCGTGCGGTAGTTCGCGCTGCACGGAGAGGGAGAGGGGGTGAACTAGTAGGAGGCGGCACAGCACGTATAAACTAACTAACGTGCGGCTGCTCGCTCTGAAGGGAGAGGGAGGGGGCGGACCAGTAGGCGGCACCGGGCACAGGCTGAGCTGCCTGTCACAGCCGGCCCGGCGCTGAACTGATAATGTGGGGGAAAAAAAAACACACGCACACAGCGTGGCGAAAGAGCGCCCACGCCCACCCACGGCGCTCCAGGTCAAAATTTATAGTTGCCTGGTGACAGAGACGCCTCAGACTGCATCTGTCCCCTGGCTGTCTCGCTCCAGTGTCTGTGTGCAGCCAGTGACACAGGTGGGGGGTCAGACTGTCGGGGGCATAAGCTGGCTGGCCGCTGGCTCCTGGTTTGACTGGCGTGGGGCGGAGTTAAAGGCTGGGCCACACGGGATAAACACTTTACCTGTGTGGCTACTGAGAAGAAGGGGCACGGCTTTAAAGAATGAGCCTGGCAGAGAAGAGCAGTATTGATTGCTCTATTGGCTGGGGAGAAGTGGAGGTGGAGGCACTGCTGAGCACATGGTAGCGTGCCGAGCACCGGGGACTGAGTCGGGAGGTAATATAATATTAAAAAAAAACAAAAACATGGTCACAGTAGCAGCGGCGGGGGAATGCGCCTCACCACCTCATGGCGCCTCACCACCTCATGGCGCCCCAGGCAACCGCCTATACTTGCCTGGTGGGTGAGACGCCCCGGGTTCTTCCCCTTATGGACCAGAGCAATTTTCACCTTTCAGCGCTCCTCCCTTTAATTCGCGAATTACTTTATCACTGCTTATCACAACAAAATGATCTATATCTTGTGTTTTTTTTCACCGATTAGGCTTCCTTTGGGTGGTATATTTTGCTAAGAATTATTTTATTCTAAAAGCATTTTAACGAGAATAATAAGAAAAAAGATTGAAGAAATTAATTATTTCTCTGTTTTTGACAATTATAGTTAAAAAAAAAAAACGTGCTACCATAATTAAAACTCACATATTTTATTTTCCCATTTGTCCCGGTTATTACACCATTTAAAGTATGTCCCCATCGCAATGTATGGCGCCAATATTTTTGGGGGAAATAAAGGTGCATTTTTTCAGTTTTGCGTCCATCGCTATTTACAAGCCCATATTTTCAAAAATAACAGTAACATACCCTCTTGACAAACAAATTAAAAAGTTTAGTCCCTAATGTAACTATTTATGTATTTTTTTTAATTGTAATTTTTTAATGCAAAACTTTATTTGGGTATTTTTGGGAGAGTGTGGGAGGTTAGGAATTAATTTTAAATTGTGTGTAGGTCTTTTCATTTAAATAAATGTATGTAGGTGTAATTTTACTGTTTGGATACAAGATGTCCCCAAACATTTTCTTCCTGCCACGTACTAACAATACATGAACAGGAAGTGATGAGTGCAAGTGTAATTCAGTTTGATACAATGACCGCAGGCATCTCATTGATGCCGGCGATCATTGACACGGGGACTTAGATCAATAAATGGGAACTGGGTTCCCATTAATTAATCTCCCCTCTAACGATCAGCGGCAAGAATCCCTGTAGGAACGAGCGTGGGAGCTAGTGGTGGTGGGAGGCACCCCTGGGATGGGAGTAGTCTTCCCATGGGGCGTAGATACACTGCCGCAGACACAGCTAGTGCTTAAAGACGTCCTATGACACAAAATATGAAACATACATTTGTGCACATGAATGAGATGTACAGTACAATTGTCTAAAAATAAAATGCACTGTAAATTACTTTTATTCTATATAGGTGTCACTTGTTTTTAAAGTACAAAAAAGATTGGGGGTGCCAGCCTTCATCTTTTTTCTGGATCGTGGACCCTGGAGTACGAGGGTCTTTTTTGTGGGCCACTCCACGCCACAGTTTTTTGTGTTTTTTAAAGTACACCTGTGGGGAATAAAAAGTGTCCCAAAAAGTTAATAGAGGGAAACCTTTTAATCCCATAGAGCAGTGATTCTTAAACTGGGTGCCACGGCGCCCTGGTGTGCCACAAGCACTTCCAAGGGGTGCCACAGCTCTGTCCCTTCCTGGGCATTGTTACTAAGTAATAATATCCGCAAAAAAATATGTGAGTATAAGAAATTTTCGACAAATGCATTGAAGACAATGGGGCATGAGAAAACAGTTTTTTATTGTTTTTATTTTTTTTTCAGGTTTTTCTTAACCTGAAACCGTTCTCGAAACACTGTGCCATCTCTGTTCTCTGCACCTCTGTGTCTGCCTGAACCTGAGGGGCCCACCCTCAACCACAGTGTTAGCTCTCTATTGGTCCTATGCTGGTAATAATCACTCCTATAGGTGCTTTTATTCATAGTAATCATTAACAAAATGTTCCCCATCCCCTCCTTGCACCTCTGACACTGTGGTTGCTGTCCTTGGCAGATTTTGGTGCGCTGTATCAATTGTTCTGTATAGAGCGCTTGGGGGGGGGGGGGGGTGGCAGTGTAAACCTTACACTGGGGCCCATTGCTCCTTAGCTACACCACTGATATCTGCACAGACTTCCAGCAGGTCCTGGCGCTGGATCACAGGTTTGCTTTAAAATGCATTTTACTGGGTTTAAAAAAAATTTGTTCGCTATAATTTTCAAAATTGATTTTTTTGAATTTTTCTTTAATTGTTCCTATTTTCATGCCATTCCTATAGGGTCATTTGTAATTTGTTTGTACGTCGGGGGCTACCTGTATTATGAGAATCTAAATGAAAATTTGGAGTCAGGTGGAAATGCACATTTCTAAGTGAAAAGGAGTTTGGCAGTTCATCAAGCTCATTCTTAATTATCAGCATTTTGTCGACCTTCCCTAAAGATTACTCTTCTGTGTCCAAAACACATTGTTATTCCTCCCGACACTTATACCGCGAAAGTGATCTATCCATCGATTGACAATTAGATGACCTCGCTGTGTCAGTGTGTGGATTACAGAACGGCTCATTGATTCACTTCCTGCAACATGTCTGGAACTAAGCCGCTCGTTGTTGTGCCCCACTGGGCATTTACTCCGAGGCTCTGCTTCTGTAGCCTCTTGCTCGATATGATCAGTAATACCCCCCTAATATCCCCCCTTAATAAAAGAGAATCGTTCCTCTTCTGATCTCTGCAAAGTTCAAAGATCCTTCCATTGTTCTCCTCAAATATTCTTACATCTCAGATCTTCTGTGTGGCTTCTAGTTGTTCCGTCCAGTAACTTTTGATCTTTTCCCCTATAGCGCTTGTCGAACATGCAGTTCTGGCGTACAAAGAAAGCCAGGCCCATGAGCTGTTTGTAGGAAGCTGCCTTATGTTTTATATATGTGCTGTCTGGCAAACTGGTGAGCAACCTCGTCTGTAAGGACATTAGGTGACCACGAAGATAACCTTACACAGAGAACTGTGTTTAAAGTAAACACACAAGAGTAAACTTTAACTGCTACACAAAGTTTTATTAAGGCCCGTACTCACCTGGAGATGGATTGAGGAACACACATTGAAGCAACCCGTTGAACGAGCATTCCCCAGTTCATCTTCCTACCTGCGGAGACCCGCGATGGCACATGACTGGCGTGAATTAGAGTTCAAACCATCGCGGCACTTTGTGCGGGAGTTGTCGGGGATCTTAACCAGTCTGCCATGGCGGTCATAATTGCTGTGCATCGCAAAACTTCATGTAATTGCTCACAGATCGTGGGAAAAATTATTCAAAAAATCACGAAGTGGGTACGTAGCATAATAGACACACGTGTTTTTCTTCCGGGCATCAGTTGGCAACATCAATCTTAAAAATGTTATCAATTAAAAGAGTGGACATGTTAGTGAATCTCAGTGCAATTGATTGGAGGGAGGAGCAACAGGGGATCAATGGTTCAATCAATGCTTGATAGATTTCTGCTGAAGATTGAAGTTCAGCATGGTGTAGCAATAAATAATAATCCAATCAAGATTAGAGATGGCCCGAACCGTTCAGCGGCCGAATCTCTCTGGGCCCTGTACTACTTCTGGGTCGCTATGACCCGGAGTAGTACGCCTGCGCTGGCCCGGCGGTGCGCGTCCTATATCGCGCTCCTGTTGCCAGGCACTCGCTGTGCATGAGCGTGATGTCAATCATGAGGTCACGCACATGCGCAGGCGTACTACTCCGGGTCATAGCGACCCGGAAGTAGTACAGGGCCCAGAGATGCTGAGATGTTCACCCGTGGATGGTTCGGGAACCGTTCTCGACATCTCTAATCAAGATCAGTGAGAGAATGATTGGCTTCACATTATAACAAAGTGAGGGTTTTTTTGTTTGTTTGTTTTTTATCCCTAAAGAAAAATAGAGCTACAAACTTAAAAAAAAAAAACACAACTAACTGGGGCTTTCAAATATGGGGGACCTCGCTGAGCCGACTCCCAGCTAGAGATGGGTCAAACTGTTTTGCTGAATAATAGTTTGCGGTGAACAAGGGGTGTTTGCGTTCACCCCCCCTCCTCAGGATAATACATGCAGTGTTCGATTCGCCCCCGATACATTATAATGGAGCCAAACTTTGACCCCTTACCCCAGAGTCAGCAGACACATGGCAACCAATCAGCTATCCCTCCCACCTGGACTGCCCCCCTATCAGAAAGTCAGCACAGAAGCCATTTTGCAGTCTGTTTTTGGCTTCTGTGCTAGTAGGAAGATCAGGAACAGTGTGTTGCTGACGGAGAGAGTTAGGTAGGCCTGTGTTCTGTGTCCTCAGTGCAGCAGATTCTTGCTGCTACTACATTGTCCTGAACAGCTAAGCCCTTCTTAGGGCTGATACATTGTTTTTCTTGCTATTGTGTTGCTCTTCTGTGGCCAGTGCACAAGTTAGCTGTTAGAGACAGGTGTGCTGGTCCTAGTAATGCACCGACCATAACCCAATAATCCATCACACCATTACTGGCATCTAGTATCCATTACTGCCTCCTGTATAAGGCCTCAGTGCCGAATCAGTGTTTTTTTGGTCACTTAACTAGCATTGAACTACCTCAGCCTAACCATAGAGGCTGGAAAACCGCGATCTCCTGCACTCCCACGATTGTGCGCATAAGCACACACCACAATACAAAGATTGCCATCGAGAGGACTAACATTTATGTCTGGAGTTGTCAACTAGTAAAAACAAAGATATGCTCACCTGATGTAATCACTAAAGGTCTTTGCGGCTCTTTGAGGACTGCGGTGCGTTAAACATGGCGTTTCATCTGTCAGTGTGAAGTGGGCATAACCCTTACACTAGCTAATGGACAGGTACACATGCCGGATGTTTTAAAGTGCTTTATTCTACCTATTTAGGAATGTAATGTGATTTCTGCCCTTTAGAGATAAAAACACGACTCTGTGTCAACTACGTAATTTTTGGTGGCACTTTTGCCAAGGATCCCCCTTCGGCATGCCACGGTCCAGGTGTTAGGCCCCTTGAAACAACTTTTCCATCACTGTGGCTGGAAATAGTCCCTGTAGGTTTTAGAATTTGCCTGCCTTTTGAACCATGGTCCTGACATCACACTGTGGGAGGGGTTTCACCCCAATATCAGCCATACAGAGCCCCCTGCTGATCCGTTTGTGAAAAGGAATAGATTTCTCATGGGAAACGGGGTATCAGCTACTGATTGGGATGAAGCTCAATTCTTGGTTACAGTTTCTCTTTAAAATTGCAGAGATGCTACATTTGGCCGATGTTCAGCTTCTGACAGTGACGGAAATAGTTTGTTTTGTGCATTTCCAAATATTTAATGTAATCCAACTGGTAATAAAATCTGTATTAATTACATGCACTTGTCAAGTGGGTTTTATTTTTCCCTATTTACTTTAATTCAGACATTACAGCATGACATGAGCTCCGGGTGATTAGGAAATTATAAAAATCCCATCATCCTGGCAGTCTTGACAAAGCGATTGCCTGTCTAACACGAGGCGTCAGAAGCTTGTGTGACGTTCTGCGGCGCAAGAATTCGAGGATGGATGAGAAAGCCGATAATCTCCACGTTTGTACGAAGGTCTGGAAGAGACGCCAGTAAAATTAATGTCACATAGCGTGACTGTAATGCCACCTGCATGACACACGCGTGCGAACAGAACCTCACAATCCAGTATAATTAGAAGCAAGGTGTCAAGAGACTGAAAAAAACATGTAAGCTGTGTTTTTTTTATATCAGGTTATGTGTTTAGAGCATTACTTCCTGTGATTAATTCTATGGGATTTTGTGTAGCCTATCTATCTCTGTCTATCTACAGTATCTATCTATCTATCTATCTATCTATCTATCTATCTATCTATCTTTCTATCTATCCAGGGGCGTAACAATAGACCCTGCAAGGGATGCAGCCCCAGGGGGCCCAGAAGCCACATGGGGGCCTTGTCCTGAGAGACTGACAACTAAGGGCACAGAGAGGGAAAAAAAAACCTTTCTGCACTATGCACAACTGTTCTAATGATTACATCTGCTCAGCCACTGATAAGTTATCATACAAAGTTTTGCAGATAAAAATTTGTAGACAGCTCCTATTTAGTGTTCAGCAGCGTCTTGTGTATAGTGCTGTTCTACTCCCAGCCTTTCTACATCTCCCCAAGTACTGCGTCCTGTAGTAATGTTTGAGGAGACTGGGTACAGAGAGAAAAAGCTTTCTATTCTCTGCACAATTATTCCAATAACTGCATTTGCTTAGCCACTGATAACGAATCATACAAAGTTTTGTAGACAAAGATTTGTAGACAGTCCCTATTCATTGTGCAGCAGGCTTTTCTGTACAGTGCCCAACCTCCGCCTTTCTACTCCTCTCCAAGTGCTCTGTACTGTAGGTTTTGCAGTAGGGGGCCCCATCCAAAGTTTTTCAGGGGGGCCCAGTGATTTCTAGTTACGCCCCTCTATCTATCTACCTATCTATCTATCTATCTATCTATCTATCTATCTATCTATCTATCTATCTATCTATCTATCTATCTATCTATCTATCTATCTATCTACCTACCTATCGTATCTATCTATCTATGGTATCGATCTATCTATCTATCTTCCTACCTATCTATTGCATCAAATGTACAAGACATGTCATAGAAATACAAAATTGAACTTAGCAAAAAAACAAAAAAAAACCGGTTGAAGTAAAGGCCTCTCTGGTCTAGGGACCCTGGTACGGTCGTTACTCCTGAATCACCTAATGCTAGTGTTGAGCCGAAATTTTCGAAATTTCGCGTTACTATAATTACGCATGCGAAATTTGCTATTACGATGCGAAATTATGGTAGCGTAATTGCCATTAAAATCGTAATTGAAAATACCATAAGCGTAATTTTCAACGCGTAATTTCGCATTTCGTTCATAACGTAATTTCGCGTTAAACCATAACGTAATTTCGCGTTAAACCATAACGTAATTTCGCATTTCTTCGTAATTTCGCGAATTTCGTAATTACTTGTTAGCAGGGTTGCTCGCGAAATTTTCGCTAAAGGCATTTCCGTCTGTATGGCGAATTTTTATGCGAAATATCACTACATGGCGAATTTTATATGCGAAATAGCATTCTGTAACGCGAAAACGATGCGAAAAATAACGCTTACAGTAATATGAACTATCGCGAAATTACGTTATGTAACTACGCTTACAAACGGTTGCATGCAAGGCAAACGTAATTTCGCGATACCCACTGTAATGCGAAAATTATGCGAAAATTACGCTTACGCGGAATTTCGCGAAATCCATCTTCATTACGATTATGTACTTACGGCCATAATCGTAATTACACTAATTACGCGAAATTTCGCGAAATCGTAATTAAGTCACTACGCTCATCTCTACCTAATGCTACGACATTGTCTGTCTGTCTATCTATCTATCTATCTCACTGTTTTATTTCACTCACCTCTTTATCATCATATATGTATTAATCTACTCATTCAGCTGTCTCGTAGATATCCATTTAGGAAACATTTTCTTACTGAAAACCAGGAAGAGATCATTTGTAGACAAGAAGTCTAAAAGCAAATTCATATTCTATTGATCCCCATTACCCATAAATGATTAGTAAGCAAGAAATGCCAATATGTAGGATGCAAAATGCTCTTTATTGACTACTATCAAAAAACACTGTATATAGTCAACTATAAGTCTAAAAATGTAGGTCTGACTCACTAAATGAAAGTATAGGAGTCAACTTATACATGAGTCACGGGCAGCACCGAGTAATGTGTGTACAATCAATAAGTGACATTCACATTTGCAGCAATTTACCCAGTGGTAACTGACACTTTCTTGATAATGGGAAATGCCAAGAAAGTACAGGTGTGAAAGTCCTGGCCACAACAATTAACAGGGAAAGGGCAGGGGGAAAAACTAATTTGCAGGAGGGGAGTGAATCATTGCTGCACTTGGGGACCTGGAGGAGTTATTGGCTGCCTGGAGGGGTAATGGCTACAATACTGTATACAGTGCAGTCATTAACCCCTCCTAGTCCACAAGTGCAGCTGTTAATTATTCCTGGACCCCAAGTGCAGCCATTAACTTTGCGGGGTAGATTTATTCTTGAGTCAATAGAGAAATTCCAGCTTAAGAGGGTCAAATATTGGACTTAACTTATACACAAGGTCGACTTGATGAGATGTAATGACTCTCTCTCTGTTTCCTAAATGTGTGCCTTTGCACCAGGGGTGTAACTAGATTTAATAGGGCTCCCCGGCAAAAATGATAGCATGGGGCCCCCTTGGTTCCCTAACCCCATGAGGTCATGTGATCGGTAGCCGGCGAATGGCAGCAGGGAGTGTTCTGCTGTGAAGCTGCATCTGGAAGCAGAAAAACCTTAAAGATGCTCCCGCTACTCTGCATGGGGAGAGGAAGTGGCAGCGATGGTATTTTTGAGTGAAATAGGAAGGTTTTTTTTGCTAGTTGGCTGCACTTGCGATTGGGTAGAGGGGCCCCTCCAGGCCCCCCTGGCAGGGGGGTAACTAGGCCCCACCAGGCCCCCCTGTGGAATTTTAGAGCGAGACCCCCCCCCCCCCCGGGGCCCGCTCGTGGCCGTTTTGTGGGGGCTGGAGAGGTGGCAGCATGAGGGGAAAGCCTTGGCCACAGTCGGCGGGGAGAGGGGAAGAGGGAGGGGGGCCCCGCGGGAGCAGGGGCTGAGGGCCTATTGTTACGCCACTGCCCCCTGGCAGGGGTTGCAGGGGTGATTGTTACGCACATGCTTTGCATACTCCAGGTCCAAAGCCCTCACATTTTTTTCCCTCACCTGAGCTGAAACCGCAATGGTATAACCGTTGTGTAGGTGGAGCAGATTCCTCCGGAAGGGGTCCTGGTACCTGTGAGTTGAAGGGAAAACCAGGAGCAAAATGGGGCAGTATCGTTTATGCAGAGGGAAATGACAAAAACTGTGGGTAATGAATACTCAGAAGGTTAGGTTGCAACTTGCAACCACCATGTTTGCCTATGGGGAAATAACCGTCCCCACTTCAGCCATCCAGGATGACTCTGTTATTGACCTAAGGAAGTCGGCAAGGACCCGTGAAACGTGTTGTCAACTGTTTAACCCTTTATTAATAAATACTTCCTTTCCAAAAATTTGGCTTCAATCTTGTGAATAGGAAAGATACGGTACCTCTTTTTAATTCATTATCTATTTACAGTACAAGGTTGGGGGGAAGGGGCACCCAAATCAGATAAAATACGTTAAAACCAAATAAAATAGTAAAAAAGGTGAGGTGGTTTACCTCAATGAAGACAAATTAAGTGCATAATAATAAAAATCATCAAATATATGAATTTGTATTCATTGAGGTAAGCCACCCAGGGCCGGTTCAACCATGAGGCGGGGTGAGGCGCGATCCTTGGGCCGTGCATGTGGGGGGCCACCGAGCTGGAGGAGGTAGCGGGCAGTGGTGCTCATCCAATATTCGGGTATCCGAACTACCCAGATAATCCGAACTTTTACCACTATCCGAACTTTAAATAGCAATTCGGATATTTATTAAAATCCGAATTGCACTATCCAAGCAAACTCGGATTTCCCATCTCAAATCCGAAATCTAGGTGGACAGTTAGTTCAGGTATCCGAGCAGAGGCCAAAAAATCACCTTCAATAGCAAAAATCCTTTTCAAAGGATTGGGCACCTCTTCCCCTGTACCTTATTCCTATGCCCTTCTTCAGGAGGGGTATCATCTCATTCTGATCCTTGATGGTTCCAACCACCTTTCAGGTCAATTGGGTTGTGTTTTTGTTATAAGAGTGCGACTATCTCCAGACCAGCTCTGCCTGGAAACCCGAGTGGAGTTGGGGTTATACATCTCCCCAGTGGCGTAACAATAGGGGTTGCAGGCCCTGCGCCTACTAAGGGCCGGTTTGGGGGGCAGAAGAGGTCGCAGCATGAGGGTAGAGCATTGGCCCCCACATCGGTGGGGAGGGGGGGCACTTTTTCCCTCCCTCACCTCAGGCTCTCCCCTCAGTGGTCCCACTCCTGCATTAAACAGGTGGCAGCAGCAGCGAAAGGAACACAGGCATACCTCTGTGTTCCACCGATGAGGTCAGATCTCTAAGTGCTACACGCTACTTCCTGTAGCCTGGGGAAGGGGGGGATCCAAACTTTTGCAGGGGGGTCCAGTGATTTCTAGTTACACCCCTGCATCTCCACCGCCTACAGTGGTCAGTTGCCCTTCTGCAACCTACCTTTATTATTCACCTACCAGCTCTTTTTTCCTCATACTACTGTGATGTACTGCACCATTTGGGCTCCTATTGTCTCTGTGTTTTTTCCTTGCAGGGTGTTTTCTATCACCACCAGCAATTGTATATTTATTTACGGTATTCCTATAAAGCATATAGTACTTAACACTACACACCGGGCGCCTCCAACAAACCCATTTTTGATGCCTCAATGGTATCAGCCACACCTGGGAGGCGGGGGATGGGAAGGGGGCAGCTTTTGCACTTGGGACTTCAGGTTTCTCTCCATTAATCAGGTCAGGATTGGATCAGCATTTGCAGACTGAAAGACGTCAAGATTCAATAAAAAATAATATAACCAGTACCTTCACTAGGGACGTCACCTGCCATTTAAATACTTTCCTTAACTCAGTATTTCCAAATAGGGTCCTTTAAACCCTTTGGGGAGTCAGCTCACAACTGACAGGTGCCCCTTGTGCTTTGTGTGTGCTGATTTTTATGTTTAGGAAACTTATTTTTAGTAATATTGATTTATTAAGTGCATCTTGTACCTGTTTATAGCTATTGAGCTGTTGTTGTTGTAATATATTGCCTTTGTGTCTCTAATGTAACGCTAGATGTTTACATAGTATAATGCGGACATTCGGTGCCAGGAACACTGTGGATGTATAATATCCTGAGGAACTTTATTGAATCTCACATAGGACTTACACAAAAAATGTGCTACCTATATATACTGTATATACAGTATATATATACATATATATATAGTTATATAGTGTGTATATGTATATATATATATATATATATATATATATATATATATATATATATATATATATATATATTCATCTATAGAAGCTAATTTCAAAAACAAGGCGGCCGCATATTTGGGAGCCCAGTGATCCCGATTACTTTCAAAGTGTAAAAACAATAGTAAAATATTGGTATTAAATACTGATAGTTTACTATAGCTAAATCTAAACCTTTTATCACACAGAACCCCTCTCGATGCCTAACCTTAACCATCCCCCACTCGGACAAACCCCCGTGATGCCTGACCTTAACCACTTGAGCCTATCTGGACGAATATGTTGCCCAGATCAGTGTTTCTTGTGAATTTTCGCCTAACTAATTTTCGCATCGAAAATCCCGTTTTTGAATTCGGCAAATTTTCGCAAAAATCTTCACAAATATTAGTGTTTTCGACCAGTATCGAAAATTGTATGCGGACGCTTATGCGGAAAAATGTCTGCAATAAAATGCAAGAAACTCGAAAATGACGGATATTTGGCGAAAATGAACGTGAAAAAATTTGATCGAAAATTCGCCTGTCGAAACGAAAATTCGCCGAAAATAATTTTTGCCCACAGATCAATGAATGGCCCCGGTATTTCTGCATAAAAAGTTTCCCTTCTTCTTTCTAGTTCCTTGAAGCGACATCAATCACTTACAGGACTTTTTGACTGTGGCCATCTTGTGGCCAAATAACTAAACTACACCCACATCCATTTTTTTTATTTAAATACATTATTTTACATTTAAAATTAGCTGTTTACCTCCCACACCAAAAAATACCCAAATAAAATTTAAAATAAAAAAAATGACAATTAAAAAAAAAAACCATAAATAGTTACCCAAGGGTCTGAACTTTTTAAATATGCATGTCAAAGGAGTATATTAATATAATTTTTCAAATTATAGGCTTGTAAATAGTGATGGATACAAATTGAAAAAATGCACCTTTATTTCCAAATAAATTATTAGCGCCATACATTGTGATATTAGGGAAATAATTTAAATGGTGTAATAAACGGGACAAATAGGCAAATAAAATACATGGGTTTTAATTATGGTAGCATGTATTAATTTTAAACTATAATGGCCAAAAACTGAGAAATAATGATTTTTTTTTTCCCATTTCTTTCTTAATCTTCCTGTTAAAATGGATTTAGAATAAAATAATTCTTAGCAAAATGTACCACCCAAAAAAAAAAGCCTAATTAGTGGCAGAGAAAACAAGATATAGATCATTTCAGTGTGATAAAGTTGTGATAAAGTGGTGGTGATAAAGTTATTGGGGAATGAATGGGAGGTGAAAGTTGCTCGGAGGCATAAAGTTACAACACTGTAGGCTGAAGTGGTTAAACTCCCCTCCCCTCTAATCTGCAAGAGGAACTGTAGTGAAAATAACATAATGAATAGAATTGCTTATTTTTTACAATATGCATTTATAGATTATTTAGTCAGTGTTTGCCCATTTCGACAGCAAACTGTCAGGCTATTCAATCTTTGGTTAAAGTTCCTCTTTAAAACCCTCTCCAAGGACGCTTAACATTAACCACCCTCCCCTCGCGATTCTGCCACAAAAAAAAAAAAAACAATTAAAAATACATTGCCATCAGGTGCCCAATAGATGATCCTTGTAAATCTCGGCATGCTTTAGGAAATTGAGTACCCTCGGCACTATTTATTGGGTGTCCAATTTTCACACGCATGCCAATATTTACAGTGGGCTAGTGGCGGGAAGAAATTACGCCTACGCTTACGCATCGTAATTCATAATTACTTATTATCATCAATCATAATGCAAAATTTTCAGATTATGCATAACAAATTCTGCATGGAAATGTAATCGCTAATCGTAATTACGAATGTTAGTGTAATTTACACAAATTTTAATTCCCATATATTCAATAGATGATATTATATATTTGTAATTTACGTGAATGTCGTGTAATTTCGTCCATGTTATTTCAGACGTAAACGTTTTTACGCATACGAATGGATTTTTTTGCACTGAATATTTAAAGAGCCGCGCATGTGCAGTATACTGGCTGATAAACACAAATTTGTTAACGCATATGAACGCATTTTTCGCATTGAATATTTAACTGATGGGCGCGCTTGCGTAGTACACTGGCAAATTGATGCGAATATTTCTACACATTGAATGCGCAATTACGCGTAATTACAGGCATAAGTAGGATTCATCAATGTAGTAAGCTGTACGTAACATAATTGCAATTGCACAATGTATAATTGTGAAAATTTAGCGCAATCGTAATTGACTCATTACGAGCACCACTACAGTGGGTGCCTACAGGGCGCCCAAATCTCTGCGGTTAACGGTGCCCAAATTTCCTGCTTTCTCTATAGACCCTGACTACAGGCAACAAAGCTTTGTGTGGTTAAACTGCTACAGCTAATGTTATTACCCAAGAGAAATAAAAAAATGAGTTTCTCAGAACTTCCTGTAGTTAAACTTTGAGCATTAGAATTCTGGACATGAATCTAATTTGCCCATTGCCTATTGGAACTTTATAAAGTGTTCCTCTCTTACGTTATTATTGCAAGATAGAAATAATAATCTTCAAGACGATTTTACGGTTGGAAGAAAATCATTAGAAAATTGCCTTAAACTACCTCTTAAAAGCTCCCTTGCACATCTTGTTGCGAGTGACCCGGCCATTTTGTTCCATACACTAAAATCAGACCTCGACTTACGGGGTTGCAAAATTCTCGCCTGAAACGCACTTTTATTATTTTCTTCAGGAGAACGTGTAGCCCGACAGGCCGGCCTGAGATTGTTCTTCCATTAAATTGAAATGGTCGCATTAGCATTTTATGATTCTTTGTTTAAGTCTTTTATGAAAAATCAAGTTTAACTTGAGTTTGCTACAAAATGCATTACAGTAATGTCCACAGACAGGCAGAGATCAAGATATGTCATGTAAAAGTTTAGTAAGTAGTAGTACAGTATCTGAATAGTGTGTTAGTTAAAGGGACCCTAATCTGGACTTACCTGGGGCTTCCTCCAGCCCCCCGTAGCCCGTGAGCTCCCCGGCGTCCTCTTTCTCCCATCCACGGTCCCGCTGGAGGCTCTGGCAGCCTGCCGACTTCATCTGAAGTTGCATGTGTGCACCTCCCGCCGCTTCATTACGCCGTAAGCTTCCTGCACATGAGCGGTTCTCTAAAGACTCAACCACGCATGTGCAGTAGGCTTACGGCGACCAGCGTAATGAAGCAGCGGTGGCACGCATGCGCAACTTCAGTCGAAGTGGTTGGATTAACTGAGCCACCAGTGGGAATGAGGAAGGGAGGAAAAGGATGCCGGAAGGGAGGAAGGTGACCTCACCTCATGTAGGAATCCCCAAGTAAGGCCCCATACACACATCAGACCATAGTCTTTGGAAAATGAAAGATCACAGACCAATCTTACCACCCTTCATGTAGTATGAGAGCCATACTCTACACAGTCTTTTCTATGGAGCTGAACTCCCCATCAGAAAAACTCTTTGCAAGATGCTGCACACACAGATGCTGTACAGACACAAAAGATCATTATCTGCAAAAGATCTGTTCCTGCCAAAAATCCATTCCTGCAAATTGCAATGATAGTCTATGAGATCTGCAGATCATCATACACACATGATTTAACTGACATTCATCTGCAGATCAGATCCACCAGGATGGATTTTCAGATCTGCAGATGATTGCTTGATCTGCAGATGAATGTCAGTTAAATCATGTGTGTATGATGATCTGCAGATCTCATAGACTATCATTGCAATTTGCAGGAATGGATTTTTGGCAGGAACAGATCTTTTGCAAATACTGATCTTTTGTGTCTGTACAGCATCTGTGTGTGCAGCATCTTGCAAAGAGCTTTTCTGATGTGGAGTTCAGCTCCATAGAAAAGACTGTGTAGAGTATGGCTCTCATACTACATGAAGGGTGGTAAGATTGGTCTGTGATCTTTCATTTTCCAAAGACTATAGTCTGATGTGTGTATGCACCTTGAGTCCAGTTTTTCAATTTACCTCTCCGCTCAGGGTCCCTTTAATCACTTAAGGACCACGGGCTTAAACCCCCCAAGTGACCAGGCCATGTTTTACTAATTAGGTCACTGCAGCTTTAAGGCCTCGCTGCAGGGCTGCGCAACTCAGCTTACAAGTGATCCCCCCCATTTTCTGCCCACCAACAGAGCTCTCTGTTGGTGGGCTTTGATTGCACCCTCAATGTTTATTTATTTTTATATAAATATTTATTTCTTTATTTTTCAAATAAATTTAGCTATTTTTTTTTACCCTCCCTCCCCCTGCCAGTCAATCAGCCTATGACAGCGGATCACTGTCTTGCCGCCCAGAGGGCCAGCTGTGTCACACGACTGTCCCCAGTATAGCACTGCCATAATCTTATAGCAGCGATCCGTGTTGGCGTTGAGCGGCCCTGGGGCTGCCGCCGCGTTCATGCCAATTGGCGTGAAGCGGTCGTCAAGAGGCTAAAGCTGAATTATCACAAATATCCCACTAAGCATTGCTGTTTAGTAGGAGGGCTTTTTGGCATCAGTGCACGCGATCTCCTGCAAAACACGCCCCCAGGACTACATGCCGATCGGCATTGGGAGGTCCTGGGGCTGCCGCCGCGTCCACGCCAATTTGCGTGAAGCGGTCTTTTAATTAAAGGTTTTGCCTCTGACACAGGAGACCAGGGTTTGAATCTTTGCTCTTCCTGTTCAGCCAACACCTATTCAGTAAGGAGTCTTGGGTGTGACTCTCTATCACTTCTACTGCCTATAGGGGGCGTCCTAGTGGCTGCACCTCTGGCACTTTGAGTCCGCCAGGAGAAAATATAAATGCTATTTGTTTTGCTTTTTGGCAGTAATGATCATAATCTGCTAATTACAGTTACGTGAAAACTCATTCATCATTTTGCATAATTTTTGCGCAATTTTGTGGTGGCTTTAATAGCAAATCCTCCATACATGCCGTCGTCACCAAACTTGTTTCTTTAAATTCAGAAAAATGACAGTTTAAAAAACATTTTTCCTTAGCATTTTCAAAATCTCACAATCTCTAAGACTACAAGGCTTAAAAAAAAAAATTAAAAAAAAAATCATTTTTTGTCTCTTTAGTGACAATAGCTAGAGGAGGCCTGCATCGGGTTGGGTATCCAGGTTACTTGAAATGCAAGTCAGGTTCTGGTACCCGTTTTTATTCTAATCGGGCTGTGGGTCAGGATGCGGGTAGCGGCCTGCAGGTGCTGGTCCGGTTTGTGTATAAAAATAGGTTTCACCTATGTTACAGCCTTCCAATGAGACTACCAATGTATATTTTATAACAAAGTGGAAAAAGCGGGTCGTAGGCCGGGTTTCGGGTCTAGAGGCCCGCGCAGGCTTCTAACAATAGCTTATATGGTGGCTTTGCTATTAACTGCGAACGTCGGTCCAAAAGTATGTGAAAAAAAGTATGCAAAATGACAGTTCCTTAGTACGTTTACATACAAAATTAACCGAGTAACCAAGCAGCTTGAGGTGACCAATAACCACTAGGAAACTATAGGGGACTAAAAGAGGCCTGAAAAGCCCTCCTACTAAAAAGCAATGCTTAGTGGGATTTGTCTTCTTAAAACAGAAGGTATTTGCGATAATTCAGCTTTAAGTAAAAATGTGTGGTTACCCACAATGCACCACTACTGAAAATGCAGTTTATTTATGATTAATTTATTATCTATATATATAATAGAGTAAGTGCCTCAACCTTCGAGCAAGAAGAAGAAGTAGCGCCCTGCCCCCAGGGCGTGCCTCAACCTTCAAGCAAGAAGAAGTACTTTGCATGAGAAAATGTATGCGTGCTCAAACACCACGTTTAAGGCTTCTTTTCCACGGACTGTTGAGCTGTGTGCTCAGCAAGCAGTTACCAGGCAGCAGCAAGCTGTTACCAGGCAGCAGTAAGCAGTTACCAGGCAGCAGTAAGCAGTTACCAGGCAGCAGTAAGCTGTTACCAGGCAGTAGTGAGCAGTTGTAAGAGTTTGAGAGGCATTTTACTGCCTATCAACTGTCCATGGCAAAGAGGCCTACCCTAGCAAGTCTGGCTTTGCAAATCTGGCCTAATTGGCTATTCATGAGGCAATGCTCATGCAAATTTGCTTTTGCATGCCAAACTATACAGGGTCAAAAAATCAATAAAGCGGTCGCCCTGCTGCATGCCAGTCATGAGCGAAAATGCAAAAATGTGTTTCGACAAATTTTTACCGAATTTTCGCCTAATTTCGTTTTGACAGGCAAATTTCCCATCTAATTTTTTCACGTTTATTTTCTCCTAATGCCAATCATTTTCGCGTTACTTGCGTATTATTGCGGACATTTTCCGCATAAGGGCATTAGCGTTCGCATTCAGAGAAGTTTCTTGCGCATTATTGCGGACAATTTTCCGTATAAACGTCCGCATAGACTGAATTTCCATGCAGATTATTGTGGACATTTTTCCGCATAAGGGCATAAGCTTCCGCATACAATGAATTTTCGAAAACGCAAATATTTCTGAAGATTTTCATGAAAATTCGCCCGAAACGAAAACGGGATTTTCGATGCGCAAAAATGACTTAGGTGAAAATTCGCAAGCAACACTGCTACATGCTACATTAGCACTATCCAGGAAGGCACAGGGAGGATTCCTAATGCCCCCTTTTTATACAACCGGGGGGACTGCGGGGTCCCAGGCTCTCTCACTGCCTGGGAACCACAGCAGCACTGCGCCACCTAGCCTCCCCCTCCGGGAGGCTAGGTGGCGCAGGCGACCCCCCCAAGCGTGGCCGGCACCGGGGAGAGCCGTCCGCACCCACCTCCCAATATTAAAAACAGGCACTTACCTTAACGTCCATTGCGTTCTGCTACATGCACATTAACTTGGGGGCACCACATGAGAAAGGAGTGAAGCATGGGTCACCCCGAGCTTTAGAGCTAAACTGCAAAAAATGCTTTCCATGAGAAAATTAATGCGCATGTAGCAGGACGCAATGGACGTTAAGGTAAGTGCCTGTTTTTAATATTGGGAGGTGGGTGCGGATGGCTCTCCCTGGCGCTGGCCACGCTTAGGGGGGTCGGCTGCGTTACCCAGCCTCCCCCTCCGGGGTGCCGCTTCGGTTCCCAGGCAGTGAGAGAGCCTGGGACCCCGCGGTCCCCCCGGTTGCATAAAAAGGGGGGCATTGGGAATCCTCCCTGTGGCGCTCCTGGATAGTGCTAATGTAGCATGAACTTTTTCCCGCAGGGCAACCGCTTTGCAGTATTGGTTTTTTGACCCTGCATAGTTTGGCATGCAAAAGCAAATGCATATTTGCATGAGCATTGCCTCATGAATAGCCAATTAGGCCAGATTTGGAAAGCCAGACTTGCTAGGGTTAAACTTGGTGTTTGAGCACGCATACATTTTCTAATGGAAAGCCTAAAGGTGGGTACACACATCAGATAAAAGTCTTTGGAAAATGAAAGATCACAGACCAATGTTACCCCCTTCCATGTAGTATGAGAGCCATACCAACACAATTTATTCTATTGAGCTGAACTCCCCATCAGATAAAATTTTTTGCAAGATGCTGCACACAAAGATGCTGTACACATGCAACAGATCAGTATCTGCAAAAGATCTGTTTCTGCAAAAAAATCAGTTTCTGCAAAATGCATTCATAGTCTATGATATCTGCATATTTCATGCTGGGCATACACGGTATGTTTTCTACCATGTAATCGAGCCGTGTCCGATACCCCGCCGGATCGATTCTGCGCTCGATACCGGCGGGCAGGACAAAAGAAGAAACGAGTGGAAAATAAGAAAGCGCTCGCAGGGACGAGCGGGAATCGATCCGGGCGCCCGCGGGGACGAGCGGGAATCGAGCCAGCGGCTCGATTACACGGTAGAAAACGTATCATGTATGCCCAGCATAATACACACCTTGTTTGACGGACATTCATCTGCAGATCAGACAATCATCTGCAGATCCAAAGATCCATCCTGGTGGATCTGATCTGCAGATGATTGTCCGTTAAACAAGGTGTGTATGAGATCTGCAGATATAGACTATGAATGTATTTTGTAGGTACTGATCTTTTGCAGGAACTGATCTTTTGCAGATACTGATCTGTTGCATGTGTACAGCATCTTTGTGTGCATCATCTTGCAAAGATTTCTATCTGATGGGGAGTTCAGCTCCATAGAATAGACTGTGTAGGTATGGCTCTCATACTACACGGAAGGGGGTAAAATTGGTCTGTGATCTTTGATTTTCCAAAGACTTTTATCTGATGTGTGTACCAACCTTTATTCTTCTTGCTTCAAGGTTGAGGCACGTACTCTATTAGATAGATCGAAGATGCGGCGTATGCTACGACGCGGGTTGGCTAGTTTATTATTAGTACAATATTCTGTTTCACGAAGGCAAATCACACTAAGCATTGATTTTTATTAGGAGGGCTTTTCGGTCTCTTTTAGACCCCTGTACTTTCCGTGTGGTTTTGGGTCACCCCAAGCTACTTATTTACTGACTGTGTTGTACTGGTCCAAGCCCTATCCCATAGAGCCATAACAATCTCTGCCATACACTGAGGAGGACAAAGGCCTCAATTCACTAAGCTTTTCTCCTGTCTTTAATAACTCTTCTAGAGTTGTTACCATGGTGATAAGGCATGCAGTATTCAGGAAACATTTTACCTCAGGCAAACCTAAAGTTAACTCTTCTGTCTTTAAGTTAACTCTTCAATCCTTAAAATAACTCCAGAGTTAAAGACAGGCTGTTTATTAACTGCATGTGAAAATAACTACAGAGGAGGTAAATTAACTACAGAGGAGGTAAAATAACTACAGAGGAGGTAACTTAAGGAATGAAGAGATAAGATAACTCTCTCTTATGTGGAGGTAAGTTTTCTCTTGCCTTATTATCTCCAGCATGATCTTAGTGAATTGAGGCCATTGGCTATCATTTATGAACAGGCTGTCGGTAAACAGAATCAGTGCGGGAAAACACCGCTGGCGGATTTTTAGACTTCTGGGTGGGCATTCATAAAGATGTATCCATGTGCGGAAGCAGTGCGGAGATTCCCCGAACTAAGCTGGCGGTAGGCAGGCGGTAGGCTTGCGGAGACACGGAAGCTGCCGAGTTGATACATTTCTCCGTTTTCCGCTCTGCTGCAGCTGCCTGGGAGGTCTGTGTGTCTCCATTCATTTACATTGATATCGCCACATCAGAGGGAGCGGAACTTCCCGACCTCACACCGCTTGCGGTGATCTTCATGAATGAACATTTTGCTACATTTGTACCGATAATCACCGCACAAGGCGGTGATTTATCACTCTGCTCGGTAGTGTCATTTTTCCATGCGGAAAGAGGCTTTATGAATGCTGACTTGGCCGAGTGGTCGGTAAAGTCAGCTGTTTTAAGCATTTCCGCATGCGGAAATGCTTTATGAATGATAGCCAATAAGTCTAAAACAGGCTGTCTACATGTGGGGGACGTGGCTCTGTAAATTTAAAGCTATAGGCTTGCTATAAGCCAGAGATTCTGGAAGTAAGCCTGGCTTCTTGGGCATAAAGAGATAATTTGCATATTCAGTAGCAGTGCATTGTGGGTAACTACTGATGTTCACTTAAAGCTGAGTTATCGCAAATACCTTCTGTTTTAAGAAGACAAATTACACTATACAAAATTAATTAATATTTTCTTTTCCCCACGAAATTTTGCATTACAAATCGTAATTGCGAAATACGATGTGAAATTGCGATTATGCTAAATTTGTGCTTTTCACTACACTGTGCACAGAAGCAAAGAAGATTTTCCCCCTACAAAGGAGCACACAGAAATGACCACATTTCTCGCTGCTCAACCTGAATGTCACCCTTCAGTGCCCTGTGAGGTATTGATTGTTCCAGCAATTTGGAGGGATTGAGATAAGTTTGCAAGCTAAACAGTTTGGAAGGCCCTAATATTCTCATGCTGGCGGTGTTGAGAACACGCATCCTTGCACGCATCCCTCAGGGAAATGTCAGATGGAAATTTTGACATTACAGTTTTCTTTTTATTGGTTAAAAATAATGTTGTGGGGATTTTTATGCTTTGAATGGAGATCACACTGTCCTCCCTCCCCAGGGAGACAGAGAGAGACCTGAGCCAGAAGTTTTTATGACAAGCTAATAATATGCAGAGTGGCTAAGCGGCGTACACTCTCAGCTTGCATTGCGAGAATTCCATACGAAAATCCTCCTCAAAGCTGCCATATACTGTATAAATGTATATTATATATAATGTTATGTAAATGTATGTATATATATATATATATATATATACATATATATATATATATATATATATATATATATATATATATATATATATATATATATATATATATATATATATATAAATTTATCACAGGTGGTGACATTTTCAGTCCTGTCAAGTGCAGCTCTGCACAATGTTTCTGAGAATTCTGAAGCCAGTGTAAATAATGCCTGGTCTCCCATAATGCTCTGGGAAATGAATTCTGCATAGCTTAACAGCCTAGGCTAAGTTCACTGGGAGGGTGGGACTACATACCTAATTACAGCAATATATAGCTAAAGGAAGTGTTTCTGATGAGCCGGGAAAATTACTGTAAACGTGGGTATCCTGAATAATTTACTATATTCTACTATATGTCGCTACACCACCTCTTTAAAGTGGTTTCATGTCTATGGATCCTATGTTTAGCACCTGAATAGAAGTCATATCTACTTGTTACCACTCCTCTTATTTTTTTTATATTATAGATTGTTGAACTTCTAAGGGCCCGTTTCCACTAGCGAGGAAACCAAGCCAAATTCGGAGAGTTTCGCCGCAGGCATATTGCGCAGCGAAACTCTGCCATAGAGAACAATGGCACCGCCTGCCGAATCGCTTACCCTAGCGATTTGGCCGACACTGGCCACAGTTTTTGAGCGGGAGGCTGCGAATCCCATAGCCAGGCTCATGGGATTCGTCTGCTTTCCCACAGAGCAGGAAGTGCCACTGCATGTCTCGCAGCCGCGCGCGGTGGCTAGTGGAAACGGGCCCTAAGACCTGGCTCCATTATTCCCATATGCACAATGGTGGAGTAGGAGATCCTGAGTTTAGTGGACGGTGCTACCACAGTTAAGAAAGTGGAGTGTTCAATCCTAGTGTTACGATGCAGGGAAGCCTGTTGACCGCACCACTGAGGCGAGGGCTTCCCGGAGTGCAGAGTCTAAGTGACCACGGGTTTTCACCAGAGCGCTCCGCAAGGGACGATGGACTTTCAGCTGCCTAGTGCCCACCAGGTTGCACTCCAGGTCACCCCAACAGTGATTTAGAGAACAGGCGACACCACTGTGTGGAGACTTAGTAGATGATCTTGCCGTAGTCAGATAACAAGCCAGAGGTCGTGGGCAGGTTGCAGAGAATCGTAGTCAGGGACAGGCCAGAGGTCGAGGCAGGCAGAGAACAATCTTAATCGGTGAGACAAGCTAGGAGTCGGGGCAGGCGGATAGCAGTAACAAGCCGAGGGTCAGGATACCAGAGATCAGGAGTAGTCAGTAGCATGCCGAGTCAGGGAACCAGAGATCAATCAGAAATAAGCACACCAGGGACGCTGGCTACACAGGAACTAGCTGAAACGAACTGTCATCACTTACTACAGGGCGGAAGAGGCTTTTATAGGGGAAATCCCGTTTGGGCGTGAGATTTGAATCTCGTGCATGCGCTGACGCGTATAGACATCTGCAATGGGAACGCGGACGCGGCTAACACTAAACTTGCAACTAGGTACACGTGCACACGTACGTCCGGATGCAAGAGCCCGCCGGGACCAACCAGGAAGTAAACAACAGACCCGGCGTGCACTACGGGCTACCGGATGCCGCGACACAGCATGGTGAATGTGACACCTAGACAGATGAACAACCATCCAAATGATCATGAATGAAACTGGCTTCAGTTATGGTATTGTGTGGAAAATTATTCATGAGGGACTGCACATGTCTAAGGTGTCTGCACACTGCGTTCCACATTTGCTAACCCCTTTCCAGAACAAACACGGGGTGACCGCTTTCTAGACAGATGTTGTTGTAGTTGGAACAGGATGAAAAGGATTTTTTGGGTTGGGCACTATTACCCTTTAAATGTAAGGACTTTATCATGCTGCAAGCCTCAATCTTTTGTCACTGCTGGGCCTGGCACAATCTGTAAAAGAAATAAAGGATACGATGAGCTGTTTTTCTCGTCATCATCACTTATGGCCCATTGCTGACACTAACAACATTTCACCAATATACTATTATAACTTCAAGGCCAGTTCAATGTCCTATGAGGCCCTGTAGAAAAGGTTACCTGGGGGCCCCCAGCAAACTCAGCCCCCAGAGCACCCAAGCCATCTGCCGCCTCCCAATCTCCCCCCTTAACTCTGACATGCTCCCTGGAGCCACTGTACTACAATTAGGGGTGCTCGGAATTGCAAATCCGTGTACCGCGGTAAATTCCGCATACCGCCGCTCCGGAATTCCGTTACCGGGTCATTCCGCGGTATTCCGGAGGGTTTCCACGGTATTCCGGCTATATTCCGGAATTTTCCGAGTGTATGCTTCCGTATTTTTATTACGGACTTCCGTAAATTACGTTAGCGTTGTTCATTCCGTCTTTTTGCTCATTTACTCATTGTTTTTGGTATCTTCTGCCTTTTGAGATGATATGAATTGTGTTAGTGAATAAAGTTTTTGTGTATGGTTTAAATTTGTGATAACAGCGTGCTTTCGTCAGTTTCCGCCCATTTTTCCGGAATTCCGTTTTTTTTCAATGATACACTGGGGGGCGGATCCCTGGAGGAATTCCGTGGTTTGCTCACTTCCAGGAACTTGTTGTGGAGTCTGGTGAGGCAGAGAAACCTGGAGGAGCAGATTGCACCTGCTATTGAGGTAAGTGAATAATATGTACATATATTTGTTTACATATATGTTTATTATGTTTAATGATGAATGCAATTATTCCTTTTTTTTAGGTTAGAAAAACAAGTTACCATATTTGTGTGTTTGACACTGACCTGTCAGTCATTTGATTAGGAATAGGATAGCATCATGTTGCATTTGATGGAGATTTGTGGCATGCACTTTCTGTGCATGAAGTTACCTTCGTGGGCATGTAGCGCGGTTTTTATTCCAGACCACATGGTGGAGGAGGGCCAGTGTTAGGAGTTGGACCCAGGAATCTAAATTGGGTTGCAAGGGTTAGTGCTGCTGATGGGCATTATGGGGTTAATGTATGACTTGCATGACTTTGCACGTGTTCAATTTCATTTGTATGCTATTTTGTCGGGTATGCTGAAATGTTGGAACAAAGTGCAGACTGATTAGTCGCAGCTGTGCCCACAAAGTGCAGTCTGATTGGTCGCAGATGTGCCCACAAAGTAAAGTCCGATTGGTCGCAGATGTGTCCATAAAGTGCATTCTGATTGGTCGCAGCTGTGCCCACAAAGTGCAGTCTGATTGGTCGCAGCTGTGCCCACAAAGTGCAGTCAGATTGGTCGCAGCTGTGCCCACAAAGTGCAGTCTGATTGGTCGCAGCTGTGCCCACAAAGTGCAGTCAGATTGGTTGCAGCTGTGCCCACAAAGTGCAGTCAGATTGGTCGCAGATATGTCCACAAAGTGCAATTTTGATTGGTCGCAGATGTGTCCACAAAGTGCATTCTGATTGGTCGCAGATGTGGCCACAAAGTGCAGTCTTATTGTTCGCAGCTGTGTCCACAAAGTGCAGTCTGATTGGTCGCAGCTGTGCCCAGAAAGTGCAGTCTGATTGGTCGCAGATGTGTCCACAAAGTGCAGTCTGATTGGTCGCAGCTGTGCCCAGAAAGTGCAGTCTGATTGGTCGCAGCTGTGCCCAGAAAGTGCAGTCTGATTGGTTGCAGAGGTGTCCACAAAGTGCAGTCAGATTGGTCGCAGCTGTGCCCTCAAAATGCAGTTTGATTGGTTGCAGATGTGTCCACAAAGTGCAGTCTGATTGGTCGCAGATGTGTCTACAAAGTGCAGTCTTATTGTTCGCAGCTTTGCCCACTAAGTGCAGTCTGATTGGTCGCAGCTGTGCCCACTAAGTGCAGTCTGATTGGTCGCAGATGTGGCTACAAATTGCAGTCTTATTGTTCGCAGAAGTGTCCACAAAGTGCAGTCAGATTGGTCGCAGCTGTGCCCTCAAAGTGCAGTTTGATTGGTTGCAGATGTATCCACAAAGTGCATTCTGATTGGTCGCAGATGTGTCCAGAAAGTGCATTCTGATTGGTCGCAGCTGTGCTCTCAAAGTGCAGTTTGATTGGTTGCAGATGTATCCACAAAGTGCAGTCTGATTGGTCGCAGCTGTGCCCACTAAGTGCTGTCTGATTGGTCGCAGATGTGGCCACAAATTGCAGTCTTATTGTTCGCAGAAGTGTCCACAAAGTGCAGTCAGATTGGTCGCAGATGTGCCCTCAAAGTGCAGTCTGATTGGTCGCAGATGTGCCCACAAAGTGCAGTCAGATTGGTCGCAGCTGTGCCCTCAAAGTGCAGTCAGATTGGTCGCAGCTGTGCTCTCAAAGTGCAGTTTGATTGGTTGCAGATGTATCCACAAAGTGCATTCTGATTGGTCGCAGATGTGTCCACAAAGTGCATTCTGATTGGTCGCAGATGTGGCCACAAAGTGCAGTCTTATTGTTCGCAGCTTTGCCCACTAAGTGCAGTCTGATTGGTCGCAGCTGTGTCCACAAAGTGCAGTCTGATTGGTCGCAGCTGTGCCCAGAAAGTGCAGTCTGATTGGTCGCAGATGTGCCCAGAAAGTGCAGTCTGATTGGTTGCAGCTGTGCCCATAAAGTGCAGTTTGATTGGTTGCAGATGTGCCCACAAAGTGCAATCTGATTGGTCGCAGCTGTGCCCACAAAGTGCAGTCTGATTGGTCGCAGCTGTGCCCACAAAGTGCAGTCAGATTGGTCGCAGCTGTGCCCACAAAGTGCAGTCAGATTGGTCGCAGATGTGTCCACAAAGTGCATTCTGATTGGTCGCAGATGTGTCCACAAAGTGCATTCTGATTGGTCGCAGATGTGGCCACAAAGTGCAGTCTTATTGTTCGCAGCTTTGCCCACTAAGTGCAGTCTGATTGTTCGCAGCTGTGTCCACAAAGTGCAGTCTGATTGGTCGCAGCTGTGCCCAGAAAGTGCAGTCTGATTGGTCGCAGATGTGCCCAGAAAGTGCAGTCTGATTGGTCGCAGATGTGTCCACAAAGTGCAGTTTGATTGGTTGCAGATGTGCCACAAAGTGCAGTCTGATTGGTCGCAGATGTGTCCACAAAGTGCAGTCTGATTGGTCGCAGCTGTGCCCAGAAAGTGCAGTCTGATTGGTCGCAGATGTGCCCAGAAAGTGCAGTTTGATTGGTTGCAGAGGTGTCCACAAAGTGCAGTCAGATTGGTCGCAGCTGTGCCCTCAAAATGCAGTTTGATTGGTTGCAGATGTGTCCACAAAGTGCAGTCTGATTGGTCGCAGATGTGTCTACAAAGTGCATTCTGATTGGTCGCAGATGTGGCCACAAAGTGCAGTCTTATTGTTCGCAGCTTTGCCCACTAAGTGCAGTCTGATTGTTCGCAGCTGTGTCCACAAAGTGCAGTCTGATTGGTCGCAGCTGTGCCCAGAAAGTGCAGTCTGATTGGTCGCAGCTGTGTCCACAAAGTGCAGTCTGATTGGTCGCAGCTGTGTCCACAAAGTGCATTCTGATTGGTCGCAGATGTGTCCACAAAGTGCATTCTGATTGGTCGCAGATGTGGCCACAAAGTGCAGTCTTATTGTTCGCAGCTTTGCCCACTAAGTGCAGTCTGATTGTTCGCAGCTGTGTCCACAAAGTGCAGTCTGATTGGTCGCAGCTGTGCCCACTAAGTGCAGTCTGATTGGTCGCAGAAGTGTCCACAAAGTGCAGTCTGATTGGTCGCAGATGTGTCCACAAAGTGCAGTTTGATTGGTTGCAGATGTGCCACAAAGTGCAGTCTGATTGGTCGCAGATGTGTCCACAAAGTGCAGTCTGATTGGTCGCAGCTGTGCCCAGAAAGTGCAGTCTGATTGGTCGCAGCTGTGCCCAGAAAGTGCAGTCTGATTGGTCGCAGATGTGCCCAGAAAGTGCAGTCTGATTGGTCGCAGATGTGTCCACAAAGTGCAGTCTGATTGGTCGCAGATGTGTCCACAAAGTGCAGTTTGATTGGTTGCAGATGTGCCACAAAGTGCAGTCTGATTGGTCGCAGATGTGTCCACAAAGTGCAGTCTGATTGGTCGCAGCTGTGCCCAGAAAGTGCAGTCTGATTGGTCGCAGATGTGCCCAGAAAGTGCAGTCTGATTGGTCGCAGCTGTGCCCAGAAAGTGCAGTCTGATTGGTCGCAGATGTGCCCAGAAAGTGCAGTTTGATTGGTTGCAGCTGTGTCCACAAAGTGCAGTCAGATTGGTCGCAGCTGTGCCCTCAAAATGCAGTTTGATTGGTTGCAGATGTGTCCACAAAGTGCAGTCTGATTGGTCGCAGATGTGTCCACAAAGTGCATTCTGATTGGTCGCAGATGTGTCCACAAAGTGCAGTCTTATTGTTCGCAGCTTTGCCCACTAAGTGCAGTCTGATTGGTCGCAGCTGTGCCCACTAAGTGCAGTCTGATTGGTCGCAGATGTGGCCACAAATTGCAGTCTTATTGTTCGCAGAAGTGTCCACAAAGTGCAGTCAGATTGGTCGCAGCTGTGCCCTCAAAGTGCAGTTTGATTGGTTGCAGATGTATCCACAAAGTGCATTCTGATTGGTCGCAGATGTGTCCAGAAAGTGCATTCTGATTGGTCGCAGCTGTGCTCTCAAAGTGCAGTTTGATTGGTTGCAGATGTATCCACAAAGTGCAGTCTGATTGGTCGCAGCTGTGCCCACTAAGTGCTGTCTGATTGGTCGCAGATGTGGCCACAAATTGCAGTCTTATTGTTCGCAGAAGTGTCCACAAAGTGCAGTTTGATTGGTTGCAGATGTGCCACAAAGTGCAGTCTGATTGGTCGCAGATGTGTCCACAAAGTGCAGTCTGATTGGTCGCAGCTGTGCCCAGAAAGTGCAGTCTGATTGTTCGCAGATGTGCCCAGAAAGTGCAGTTTGATTGGTTGCAGAGGTGTCCACAAAGTGCAGTCAGATTGGTCGCAGCTGTGCCCTCAAAATGCAGTTTGATTGGTTGCAGATGTGTCCACAAAGTGCAGTCTGATTGGTCGCAGATGTGTCCACAAAGTGCAGTCTGATTGGTCGCAGATGTATCCACAAAGTGCAGTCTGATTGGTCGCAGATGTGTCCACAAAGTGCAGTCTGATTGGTCGCAGATGTATCCACAAAGTGCATTCTCATTGGTCGCAGATGTGGCCACAAAGTGCAGTCTCATTGGTCGCAGATGTGTCCACAAAGTGCAGTGTGAGTGGTCGCAGATGTGCCCAGAAAGTGCATTCTGATTGGTCTCAGATGTGGCCACAAACTGCAGTCTTATTGTTCGCAGCTGTGCCCACAAAGTGCAGTCTGATTGGTTGCAGATGTGGTCACAAAGTGCAGTCAGATTGGTCGCAGCTGTGCCCAGAAAGTGCAGTCTCATTGGTCGCAGATGTGTCCACAAAGTGCAGTCTGATTGGTCGCAGATGTGCCCAGAAAGTGCAGTCTGATTGGTCGCAGCTGTGCCCATAAAGTGCAGTCTGATTGGTCGCAGATGTGTCCACAAAGTGCAGTCTTATTGTTCGCAGAAGTGTCCACAAAGTGCAGTCAGATTGGTTGCAGAGGTGTCCACAAAGTGCAGTCAGATTGGTCGCAGCTGTGCCCTCAAAGTGCAGTTTGATTGGTTGCAGATGTGTCCACAAAGTGCAGTCTGATTGGTCGCAGATGTGTCCACAAAAAGCAGTCTGATTGGTCGCAGCTGTGCCCACTAAGTGCAGTCTGATTGGTCGCAGATGTGGCCACAAATTGCAGTCTTATTGTTCGCAGAAGTGTCCACAAAGTGCAGTCAGATTGGTCGCAGATGTGCCCTCAAAGTGCAGTCGGATTGGTCGCAGATGTGCCCACAAAGTGCATTCTAATTGGTCGCAGCTGTGCCCACAAAGTGCAGTCAGATTGGTCGCAGCTGTGCCCACAAAGTGCAGTTTGATTGGTTGCAGATGTGCCACAAAGTGCATTCTGATTGGTCGCAGATGTGTCCACAAAGTGCAGTCTGATTGGTCGCAGATGTGGCCACAAAGTGCAGTCTGATTGGTAGCAGATGTGCCCTAGATTGTCCACGCTCCTCCTATGCAGCGTGGACAATCCAGAACGCAGCACGCTGCCAGCTCCAGATGACACCAACGCTCTCTCCGTGTTCCCAGAGGCGGAAGCAGCGCTGTCTTCCGCCAAAATGGTAATTTTCTTATTCATTACTGCTCCCTAGCAAGTACATCAGGAATTTCTAGCACTTCAGAAGTATATGAAAGTATTAGATATCCACTTCCGTATTACTATTAATCAGATGATTTGTAACTAGATAGCCATTTACACAATAGTCATTGTACAGAGTATAGAACGCTATGTCGCTGTGTTTGCCTCAAAACAGCAAACTCATTGCAATTATACATGTTTTGATCATAAATAATTTCTCGTATGTGAAAAAATATATTTGATATTTTGCAATGTTATTATTCATAGAGTTGTACGAACATGGCAGATGCTGCTGAAGCCGGTGGGAGTGGTGGTGGTGATGGTGATGGTGGGAGGAGCAGGACGTCAGCCTCTGCTGCCTCCGCTGCACGCCTGCGGAAGCGGGAAAAGAATTTGATTATTAAAGTAAGTTTATTTATTTTTTTCATCACTGTATTAATCCATGACTTTCAATTTATTTTGCTTGACTGTGTAATGCATGCTGCATCTGTAGCTACTTTAATAGTACCATGAAGCTTTGCAATTGAAGGGCTTAATGTTCAGACTACACAACTGTACGCCCCATACACACACTCAAGTCAACACTCAACAGCGGTCTGTAAAGGCCGCCGGGCGGATTGCTCAGAACCTCAGAAAGAGCCTTATCAGTCAGCTGACAGCCTGTAGACACGTCGGACTGTCCACGGAAAATCTGACCAGCGGGAGGTGACTACAGACCCGTCGTTGCCTCCTGTGTAGCGTTTGTACTGGCCTTTAGGCTCTCATAACTTTGATTTCGATTAACTTACCGAAAATCTCCTTCTATTGTTCAAGGAGTTGATAAGACTGCTGATGATAAGTCAATTGAACATTAAATTGACTTTTCATCAGTCTTATCATATGTTAGTACAATAGCAAGCGATGTAGGTATTGTAAAGGTTACTTTTAGCGGATCATTAATTTTGTTGTTGTTTTTTTTTTTTTCAGACAATGTTACGAGGGGCCTACGATAAGGGGAAGAGGGAGGAGAAGAGGGCTATTCTGGACCAGCTACAGCGGGACCTTGAGACCCGATACCACCGCACATGGTCGGTCAAGAAGATCCAGACCATGTGGAGCGACTTCAAGTCGAAGACCCCATGTGCGGTGAGGAGAATTAAAGACCAGCTTCGGGAATGTAAGTAAATAATGTGTTTTTCATATATGTAGCGTGATGTGTACGTGTTTTCAACCTTGGAAATCCTTACGATTTTCATGTCTAACAAATTGTCTCTCCTATTGGGTATGTAACTCACAATTTTAAAAACAATCTCACATTCTTTTTTAGTGGATCGGTCTCAGGCACGCAGGCGGGCCCGTTCCGCCTCTGCTCCTCCCTCTTCCCGCAATATTGTGGACCCCACTCAGGAGGATCCTGCTGCTGCCTCCCCCCCTGCTGATGATGAGGCTGGACCCAGCACCAGCCAAAGGCCCCGTAGCAGCCGGCAGCGTGGGCGAAGGCGCTGCCGGCAGCGTGGGCGAAGGCGCTCCCGGAGCCGATCTGTGGCATGTAAGTATTTTTTTAACAAAGTTGCAACATTAATCAGATGACAGTGGTACGTCTCTTAGGAGATTAGTACATAATGTTTTTTTTGTACAGAATAGAATTTTTTTTTTTTTTTACAGTCCCCAAAAAAAAAAAAAAAGGTGAATGATACCATGTCTTCTTTTTATCTTAGCCTCTATCTCTGTGCGATTGCGCAGACGCCGGCCACGGCAACTTTCCTCCGGCAGGCCAGAAAGTGGTGCCATTGAAACAGCTGAGTGTAAGTAAAATTTATTGTTGTAGAACAAAATACATTAATAAGTGTTTGATGCAGCTTATTGATTTGGAGCCATTGTGTAGTGTATGTATCGTATTGTACTCTAGGGTCTATTCAGGGGGAAGCCAAGTATACTAGCTGTAGATGTTTTGGATGTGGGCGGAAGAATGAGTGCTAGGAGGAAAACAATACAGACCGAAGTAAAAATAATTTTCTTCATCATAATTTTTTATTACATTTCAAATACAGAGTTCCATAGTAATGAAAACAGCTGACTGCATAATATTCATCATACATTCAAATACACTTGCAAACTATTCTATGAATAACACCCCTGGTCTGTCTTATTCCCATGAAGAACAGAGGGAGGTAATACATGAAGCACTCCTATGCGCTTAGTCCAGCCTGGGAGTTTTAACTTGACCCATACTAGGTAACCCCCAGGGCTCGGACATCAATGTACTGTATCAATTCAGTGGCCCGAAGGTTAGCCCTTGATACAGGGTTACAGGGATCCTGTTTCAGTGCTAGAGTGTCTACATAATGCTCGTCGCTGTAGTGAGTATAAAGTACAACACCTGTGGGAAGGACGGACGAGGTCTGACTAGTCTACCATAAGTAACACTACCTACTTAACTTATAGTGTATAGTATACCAGGAGCTATATTGGAAGTGAGATTCTAGTTAGTGTATTCCAACCAGGTACTAGGAAGGGTGAAGATCTTATGGTCCACTGAGGATCTTAGTCTAATTTTATATTCCATATTCAGGTTGCTGTTTACTAGGGAGATTAGTTGGGAAATAGATAGGTAGTCGGCCGATTTCCAATTGCTAGTTATCTGGGAGAGTGCCGACAGAATGATATGCATAACCTGGGGCTGCAAATTTAGTGGGATCTCCTCTAGCCCTACTAAGAGTAAAGCTAATTTAGCTGATAGACGTACGTAAGTAGGGAAGGAAAAAGCTATTAATTAAGGGCTGGTTCAGACGGACGTTTGCAGAGCGTTTACAGCCAGCGTTCAGGGCTTGGTGCTAAACGCTCCCATTCAAGTGAATGGGAGCGTTTGTACCAAGCTTTCAAGCACGTTTACACAAACGCGGCGTTTGGGTCCCGATTTTCCCTGGCGTTCAAGGAGCCCCTGGAAGCTACATGTAGCTTCCAGGGGAGGTTAACCGCGACGGCTAATGTCCCCCTAGGGGAAGAAAAAACGCGACCGCATCCAAACGCACACGAACGCTGCTGAACGCGACGCCAACGAACGCAACGCCTCCAAACGTCCATCTGAACCAGCCCTAAGAGTTCCACATGGTCCCAAAACTGAGCAATATTAGGGCACTCCCATAGCATGTGGAGTAGAGTCCCCACTGAGTTCTTACAATGCCAGCAGTTGGGGGAGTTATCCTCTGAGAACGAGGCCATTCTTCTTGGGGTCAGATACCACCTGAAAATAACTTTACGTGAAAGTTCACAGTGGGAGTTGTTCTTTGAGAGTTTTAGGCTTTTAGAAGTGGTCCTGAGCACATGCTGGTCAGTTATGTTAGATTGTAGGTCATTGGACCAGGCTAAAGCATATCTTTTCAGTGAGGCATCACTCACTTCTAGTATCGACGTATACCAAGTGGAGATACCTCCGGCCAAAATGTGTGTGTGGGGGGGGGGCCTTTATTGTTAATGGCTGTTAGGATTAGGATATGACTATTGAGCTGGGGTATATTAATTTTGTTATTTTTGATCAGGCTATATATCCTATGGTAGGTAAAGAGTTGGTTGAATGGTAATTGGAATTCTTTATGTAATTCCTCAAATGTTTTAAGCTGAGAGCCTTGTGACAGTTGGTTTAGTGAGGTGATTTTAACTTTATCCCATGCGGATAGGTTCAAATGGGGGCTGAGGATTTTAAGGGCATTTAAAGAGATGGTAGGACTATGAGTCAGGGACGACTTAGGCGGGAATTTGATAAAGTGTTCCCATGCCAGCAAGAGAGCCTGGATAGTTGTGTATTGGGAAGATGGTCTCTTTGCTCCCAGGAGCATAGCTTCTGACAGAAGTAAAAACTTAAAGGACCACTATCTTGAACAAAGTTGGCAGTTAAAATGGGACAGATGACAGGTTTTGGGCCAGTCCATGTTTTTAAGGGGGATTCTCAGGGATTTCTTTGTTTGCAACAGCATTTCCTGAACATTTGCAAAATGTCACTGACATAATACAGTGGACTGTTCAAGTGATTAGTGAGGCCGGCTGGTTTCTTGCTAATTTTTCAGTTAATCAGATGTTCAGGAAATGCAGTTGAAAATAAAGCAAACCCTTGAAATACCCTATGAGGAGATGGATTGTCCCAAAATCTGTCGGTTATGTCAGATTTTCAATGCCTACTGTTTTTTGCGCTCGTGGTCCTTTAAGGCATACAGTAAAAAATGGCGCGGAGGAAATAATGGCGCACCGTTCTGCCGATTATAAAACGCTATTTACCGTTTTAATGTAAATACATTAAAACGGTAAATAGCGTTTTATAAAACAGCAGAATGGTGCGCCATTGAAAAATGCAGGGAACTAGCAGAGGGGGTCGGGCTGGCAGCGGGGGTCGGGCTGGAGAGGCAGCGGGCAGTGGGCTGGCAGCGGTGTCAGGGTGGAGAGGCAGCGGGCTGGCAGCGGGGGTCGGGCTGAAGAGGCAGCGGGGTGGAGGGAGGATTACGCAGCATGTGTATATTGTGTATACATTACCTTGTCCCGGCCGGCGATCGCTCCTTCACTTCATAGCTTGCACGAGTTCTGCATCCAGCCAATCACCATGCGGCTTCAGTTTCCGCATGGTGATTGGCTGGATGCAGAACTCGTGCAAGCTATGAAGTGAAGGAACGATCGCCGGCCGGGACAAGGTAATGTATACACAATATACACATGCTGCGTAATCCTCCCTCCACCCCGCTGCCTCTTCAGCCCGACCCCCGCTGCCAGCCCGCTGCCTCTCCACCCTGACACCGCTGCCAGCCCACTGCCCGCTGCCTCTCCAGCCCGACCCCCTACTGCCCGCTGCCTCTCCAGCCCGACCCCGCTGCCAGCCCGCTGCCTCTCCAGCCCGATCCCTGCTAAAAAAATTGAACATATAAAACGTTAAATATCGTTGTAATGCAGCGCCATTCTGACACTATTGGCGCTGTGCGCCATTTTTGCCTGTCCCCCCTTTAAGAACTACATCCCGATGTTGAAGGGATTGGAATCGTTGCAAAGCAAGAGCACTAACACACCAACCACCACTACATCACCCTGCCTCCAAATTAGAACACTTCTTCCGGCCAGTGATTATGTCCATAGTAAAACTAGTGTATCATCCGTAAATATAATGTAAGGACATGCTTTAATTTCACAACTTCAAAGGAAGCTTCATTCAAATTTGGCCATAAATAAATGTACATAATGGGGCAACATATCACTTGAAGAAATGTTGACAAGCTGCAGTACTATGCATGTGTGGAATGGTAGTATAAAGGTATTTCACATCCATTGTAGCCACAACAAGTTCTAATACATTTTTGATTTTTTTGGGTGGATTGCAAGGCACTACTTTTGGCAGTCATATTTCATTACTCTTTCTTTACTTTAGGTAAAACCAGGAGTTTTGTTTTTGAATCTGGATGATACCATTCATTGTCAAACTTAGACATGAGTAAACAGTGAGCTTTCGGATTTTAAAATGCCTTCGGCGGACTGGTTCCTGACTAAAAATGAAAACCACACTTTATGTACACTGACATACAGAGTTGAATAATTTTTCGGCAAACATTAATGTATTTTTACATGTCTTAACTGTTACTCAGAACACTTTTCTGGGCCTCTTGGCTAAATTGATAAGTTAAACAGTTCCCTTCATGTAACGTAAAGTACACTCTGGTGATGATGATGGGTAACTATTGGAAATTCCAAGTTGAAATACTAACTGGGCTAGTAGTCACATGCCACATTAATTTTAAACTAAAGAGCATTCTGGCATTTCAAACCAGCATATGCAAGTAAAAAATAATGCATAGTGACAGTAAACAGTAAACACCATCAAACACAAGCATATAACAGAAAAATTGAATTGAAAAATTAAAAATTAAATAAAAAGAATATTGTAATATTGAAAAGCCATTGTACCAGCAAGAGAAGTTGTAAACAAGAGTACTGGTTTTAACCATGTTGTACAAATATGATCCAATGTATGTACTTTGTCTCTTTTTTAAATCTCATTTATGACTTTAAGCCACCCATTAATACAGTGAATGTCAATGTTTGTAAGCCGTGTTTTCAGTGTTGGCCAGGGAAAAGTACAAGGAAGCCTTTTTATAATTAGAAAAATCTCATGTTATTTTTCTCAAAATCAGCCAATAAATGCTATCATCCTGTTTCAAAACTCCTTGTTTTTATGGCTAATACGGTACCACACTGTACTGTTTTTACTTTTATTAAACGTTATTGTACAATGTCCATGTATAGTGTAATTTTGTAATTTTGTACATCTTGTTTTTTACAGCTTCTGAACTTCTAACCGCCCGTGTTGCTGCCCTTGAGCAACAAGTTCAAGGGCTGCAAAGTGACGCACAGCAGCAGCGGGCGGAATATGAAGCGCGCCTCCAGCAGCAACAAGCTGCTTTTCAGCAGCAGATACAGCAACTGCAACAACAGCTGGAGGCACAGATCGAGGACCAACGGCAGAGGATTCTGGCCTGCAGGGAGGAGGGAGAACGGCTCCATGAATATTTTGCCCAGGTTGCCGGTAAAAGGAGGATGTAAGGCGGGTCCTCCTGGAGTCCTCCGGAGTCAGATTAGATGGACAGCGTGTGTGAACAGCATTTTTCAGATCTTGCCACTGATTCTACATTGGATTTAGATCTGGACTTTGGATGGGCCTTTCTAATACATAGTTATGTTTTGTTTGAAACCGTTCCATTGTTGCCCTGCCTTTATGTTTAGGGTCATTGTCCTGCTGAAAGGTGAACCTCCGCCCCAGTCTCAAGTCTTTTGCAGAGTCCAAGAGGTTTTCTTCCAAGTTTGCCCTGTATTTGGCACCATCCATCTTCCCATCAACTCTGACCAGCTTCTCTGTCCCTGCTGAAGAGAAGCACCCCCAGAGCATGATGCTGCCACCACCATATTTGACAGTGGGGATGGTGTGGTCAGAGTGATGTGCAGTGTTAGTTTTCTGCCACACATAGCGTTTTGCATTTTGGACCAAAAGTTCCATTTTGGTCTCCTCTGACCAGAGCACCTTGTTCCACATGTTTACCGTGTCCCCCAACATGGCTTGTGTCAAACTGCAAACTGGACTTCTTATGCTTTTCTGTTAACAATGGCTTTCTTCTTGCCACTCTACCATAAAGGCCAACTTTGTGCAGTGCACGACTAATAGTTGTCCTATGGACAGATTGCCCCACCTGAGCTGTACAGCTCTGCAGCTCGACCAGAGCCACCGCCATATTTGACATTGGGGAATGGTGTGTTCAGAGTGATGTGCAGTGTTAGTTTTCTGCCACATATAGCGTTTTGCATTTTGGACCAAAAGTTCCATTTTGGTCTCCTCTGACCAGAGCACCTTGTTCCACATGTTTACCGTGTCCCCCACATGGCTTGTGTCAAACTGCAAACGGGACTTCTTATGCTTTTCTGTTAACAATGGCTTTCTTCTTGCCACTCTACCATAAAGGCCAACTTTGTGCAGTGCATGACTAATAGTTGTCCTATGGACAGTCTCCCACCTGAGCTGTAGATCTCTGCAGCTCGTCCAGAGTCACCATGGGCCTCTTGACTGCATTTCTGATCAGCGCTCTCCTTGTTTGGCCTGTGAGTTTAGGTGGACGGCCTTGTCTTAGTAGGTTTACAGTTGTGCCATACTCCTTCCATTTCTGAATGATCGCTTGAACAGTGCTCTGTGGGATGTTCAAGGCTTTGGAAATGTTTTTGTAGCCTAAACCAGCTTTACGTTTTTCTATAACTTGATCCCTGACCTGTCTTGTGTGTTCTTTTTACTTCACAGTGCTGTTGATCCAAATATTCTCTTAGACAACCTCTGAGGCCCTCACAGAGCAGCTGTATTTGTACTGAGATTACATTACAGACAGGTGCACTCTAATCTCTTACCCACCCTGTTTTAAAAGAGCAGGCAAATGGTTGATTTGATGTTGGCAGCCAACCTTTTGTTGAGGTGACAGGGGGCCAGATTTATCAAGAGTGTTTTAAACAAAATATTAGTATTATTTTTAAAAATCCTTGCAGAACTGTCTCAGACAGCCGAAAAAAATCACTAGATAATGAAGATTCCTTCTTAAACTGTAAGGAATAGAAGGAGATAGGAAGGTCTCTCAGGCAGTGCAATGTGTGCGGAAAATTGCTGTGGCTAAGGCTACCAACACACCTGCTGTCAGCAAACTCTGACTGAGAGGGGAGGAGCCCTTCACAAATCACATCTAGCCTACACTATCTGTAGAACTGCTAATGAGCACTTTTCTGCAACATTAAAGGAATGGATTTGCACATTTCTTAAATGTTCAGTTTATTGATTTTTATTATTTAAATGAATCACATATCAGTTACTTCATATGGAGAGCATATCTTTCTCCATAGACCTTGTGTTAAAAAAAATAGTTGCTATCACTTATTTTTGCTTTGGCAGCGAGCAGAGCTGGCTCATTAGCATACTGTACGACGACGGGCTTCGGCCTGCTTATAGCAGACACTCCAGCTGATTTATTATAACGCTGACTCACACACACTACAGACAGCTGCTGTTCTGAGTTCTCTGTAACCAGTTAATTGAATAGATAAAGCAGTCGGCTAATTATGTACTTATGAAAAAGCATGTTTGTTTATTTACTTATCTAGTTACAGAGAACCGCAGCTCTCTGTAGTGAGTGAGTTAGCGTTATCAGCTTGAGTGTCTGCTATCAGAGAAGTCCGTCCGGCGCATGACACAGCCCAGCTCTCTGTGGTGTATGAGCCAGCCTTATAAATCAGCTGGAGTGTCTGCTAGCCTATAAGCAGGCTGAAGCCCGTCGTCGCATACTATGCTAATGAGCCATCTGCCAAAGCAAAACTAAGTGATAGCATCTACTTTTTTTTAACACAAGGGCGTCAATTCACCAGAGAGGATTTACTAAGAGAAAAAAGGTAGGTAGATTATCTCATGAGGTATTTTAACACTCTGGAGTCAATTCACCAGTGTGAGAGGACAGAGAGAAAAGTGTTCGATAGCAGGGGATAATGGAGAGATATGCATGAGGAAAGTGTGAGAAAGCAGAGAGTTAGGTAATAATCAGTATTAATGATTTACATGGGTTACTTTTTCGCTCTGTAAGCATGAAAGTGAAGCATTGTGGGTAGGAGGCAGAGTTTAACCACTACGTGACCAGAGTATTCCCGCCTTTTACTGCCGGATCACATCATTAATCATATCATTCACGAGTGAGTCTGAACGTCTTAACCACCTCTGTCTCAGTAAAATTATCACGAACTGTTCTCACACGAAAAATACGAGGGGCGATTAAACAGACCCTCCTCCTGCGCCTTCGTATCCTCATAATAGAAGCAAGCTCTAAGGCCTAGTGCACACCAGAGCGGTTCGGCTGCGTTTTTTGCGATCCGCTTGCGGCTGCGGATACGCGTGGGAGGCGTTTTGCATAAACGCATACTCCCGGGCTGCTGCAGATTTAGGATTGCGGAGGCGTTTCTGACTCAATGTTAAGTATAGGAAAAACGCAAACCGCTCTGAAAACCTGCACTTCACAGCGGTTTGTCAGGCGGTTTTTGTTACAGTAGCTGTTCAGTAACAGCTTTACTGTAACAATACAGAAAATCTACTACACCAAAAACGCTTCACAGAACTGCAAAATGCTAGCTGAAACGCTACAGAAAAACAAGAAAAAGCGTTTCAAAATCTGCTAGCATTTTGCGGATATACTAGCGGTTTTTGGTGTGCATCAGGCCTAACAGAGTAAGCTCAAAAGGCTCCATCTTCCACAGCAGCAGCTGCTGTGTGAAAACCACGATATCTCCAGGTTAATTCAGGGGGTTAAGAGATGTAAAAATTACGAATGACCACACACCGTTTCTTCCCTGGTGAAATGTGATTTGGGGAAAAACTAACTACTAACTATCACTTATTTATCTCATACTTATCTCACATTTATCTCTTGCATTTCTCTCGATCGATAATTTCCCCTATACTTCTGGAGAATTGCTACTTGGAGATATCACAGGAGGTTAATTACCTCCCAAGAGATAAATAGGTTGGTAACCTCTGGTGAATTGACGCCAAGGTCGATGGAGAAAGATAAGCTCTCCATATAAAATAACAGATATGTGATTAATGTAAATAGTAATTATCAATAAACTGCCCCTTCAAATAGAGACACTGAAGCGAAAAAAAATGATGCTATTATGATTTGTATGTGTAGTACAGCTAAGAAATAAAACGTTAAGATCAGATACATCAGTCTAATTGTTTCCAGTACAAGAAGTGTTAATAAACTCCAGTTGTTATCTCTATGCAAAAAAGCCATTAATCTCTACGGCTTTCAGAGTCGTGGAATGGGCTGTTTTATGACTTTTATTATCTGAAATGTTATTGAACTATTTAATATTTCTCTGCCAGAGGCGAGGTCAGTAGTTCACAGACTGCTCGGAAAGAAGAATTCTGAATGCTGAGTGATGTGTAATCTGAACATAGTGTATAATGATCCAATGTTATAAATACAACTATATACCTAAAAAAAAGGGAATATTTTCTTTTCTGCAAATCTTCTAGTAATTATTCATAGTACACTACAAATTCATTATATCATATATTTTTTTTTCTCTTCAGAGTCTTTTTAACTGTAGTGTAGCTCTAGAAATCCACGCTAAACTGTCGCTATTACATAGGCTTTGCGAATTTTCTTACTATCATGCAGAACTATTCTTCAACTGGCTAGAACAGTTTTAGAAGAATAAACTGTCGGTAATGCTTTGAGAAATCTGGCCCAGGGACTATGTTACACAGTGCCAACTGTCCTGTGTCCTGGTCACCCCTCCCAGTTGATAGGCAATGCACTGTTATGTTGATGGAGTAGTAGACATCAGAAGTTTCCTGTCTCGTCCAACTACAATTCTCGCAAACTCTTTCTGTTGTAAGAAAGGAAAGTTTTATGTTTTCCTGTGTTTCTTGTTTTGTACCTTTTTTAAAAAAAATTGACAAAACTTATTGCAAATTGCAATAAAAGTTTTTAAAAAAACCTGGTCTTTGTTGTATTGTATGTATTGCACAATGCATATCTAACTGGCTGGTGATGATAACCATTAGGCTCTTGCCTGCCTGGCATTACTTTTTTGTCTGTTGTAGGCACCACAACGTCCGGTAGTTGAATTGTCACAGGCTCAGCAGCAGAAGTACGTCTCATAAGGTTTGACACAAAAGGTAATTGGCAGCAGAGTACACACAGGTCCTCGCACACTAGAGACCTTGGTTGAGGGATATCATGTCCGGTAGTTGACTGGTCGCAGCATCAGAAGCAAAGTAAGTATCACAAGGTTAGACACAACAGGTAATTGGCAGCAGAGTAGACACAGGTCCTCACACACTCAAGACCTTGGTTGAAGGATATCATGTCCGGTAGTTGACGGGTCGCAGCAGCAGAAGTAAAGTAAGTATCATAATATTTGACACAACAGGTAATTGGCAGCAGAGTAGACAGGCCCTTGCCCCTTAGGGACCTGTGTTGAAGGATATAAAGTCCAGGAAATGGACTTGTCACAGCAGTAGTAAGTATCATTAGGTCTTAGAGTCTTGAAACAGCAGGTAACGGCAGCAGAGTAGACAGGCCCTTGCCCCTTAGGGACATGGTTTGAAGGATATAACGTCCAGGAAATGGACTTGTCACAGCAGTAGTAATTATCATTAGGTTTTAGAGTCTTGAGACAGCAGGTAACGGCAGCAGAGTAGACAGGCCCTTGCCCTTTAGAGACATGGTTTGAAGGATAGAACGTCCAGGAAATGGACTTGTCACAGCAGTAGTAAGTATCATTAGGTCTTAGAGTCTTGAAACAGCAGGTAACGGCAGCAGAGTAGACAGGCCCTTGCCCCTTAGGGACCTGTGTAGAAGGATATAAAGTCCAGGAAATGGACTTGTCACAGCAGTAGTAAGTATCATTAGGTTTTAGAGTCTTGAGACAGCAGGTAACGGCAGCAGAGTAGACAGGCCATTGCCCTTTAGAGACATGGTTTGAAGGATATAACGTCCAGGAAATGGACTTGTCACAGCAGTAGTAAGTATCATTAGGTCTTAGAGTCTTGAAACAGCAGGTAACGGCAGCAGAGTAGACAGGCCCTTGCCCTTTAGAGACATGGTTTGAAGGATATAACGTCCAGGAAATGGACTTGTCACAGCAGTAGTAAGTATCATTAGGTTTTAGAGTCTTGAGACAGTAGGTAACGGCAGCAGAGTAGACAGGCCATTGCCCTTTAGGGACATGGTTTGAAGGATATAACGTCCAGGAAATGGACTTGTCACAGCAGTAGTAAGTATCATTAGGTTTTAGAGTCTTGAGACAGCAGGTAACGGCAGCAGAGTAGACAGGCCCTTGCCCCAGGGGGACCTGTGTTGAAGGATATAAAGTCCAGGAAATGGACTTGTCACAGCAGTAGTAAGTATCATTAGGTCTTAGAGTCTTGAAACAGCAGGTAACGGCAGCAGAGTAGACAGGCCCTTGCCCCTTAGGGACATGGTTTGAAGGATATAACGTTCAGGAAATGGACTTGTCACAGCAGTAGTAAGTATCATTAGGTTTTAGAGTCTTGAGACAGCAGGTAACGGCAGCAGAGTAGACAGGCCCTTGCCCCAGGGGGACCTGTGTTGAAGGATATAACGTCCAGGAAATGGACTTGTCACAGCAGTAGTAAGTATCATTAGGTTTTAGAGTCTTGAGACAGCAGGTAACGGCAGCAGAGTAGACAGGCCATTGCCCTTTAGAGACATGGTTTGAAGGATATAACGTCCAGGAAATGGACTTGTCACAGCAGTAGTAAGTATCATTAGGTTTTAGAGTCTTGAGACAGCAGGTAACGGCAGCAGAGTAGACAGGCCCTTGCCCCAGGGGGACCTGTGTTGAAGGATATAACGTCCAGGAAATGGACTTGTCACAGCAGTAGTAAGTATCATTAGGTTTTAGAGTCTTGAGACAGCAGGTAACGGCAGCAGAGTAGACAGGCCCTTGCCCCTTAGGGACCTGTGTTGAAGGATATAAAGTCCAGGAAATGGACTTGTCACAGCAGTAGTAAGTATCATTAGGTTTTAGAGTCTTGAGACAGCAGGTAACGGCAGCAGAGTAGACAGGCCCTTGCCCCAGGGGGACCTGTGTTGAAGGATATAAAGTCCAGGAAATGGACTTGTCACAGCAGTAGTAAGTATCATTAGGTTTTAGAGTCTTGAGACAGCAGGTAACGGCAGCAGAGTAGACAGGCCCTTGCCCCTTAGGGACATGGTTTGAAGGATATAACGTCCAGGAAATGGACTTGTCACAGCAGTAGTAAGTATCATTAGGTCTTAGAGTCTTGAAACAGCAGGTAACGGCAGCAGAGTAGACAGGCCCTTGCCCCTTAGGGACCTGTGTTGAAGGATATAACGTTCAGGAAATGGACTTGTCACAGCAGTAGTAAGTATCATTAGGTTTTAGAGTCTTGAGACAGCAGGTAACGGCAGCAGAGTAGACAGGCCCTTGCCCCAGGGGGACCTGTGTTGAAGGATATAACGTTCAGGAAATGGACTTGTCACAGCAGTAGTAAGTATCATTAGGTTTTAGAGTCTTGAGACAGCAGGTAACGGCAGCAGAGTAGACAGGCCCTTGCCCCAGGGGGACCTGTGTTGAAGGATATAAAGTCCAGGAAATGGACTTGTCACAGCAGTAGTAAGTATCATTAGGTTTTAGAGTCTTGAGACAGCAGGTAACGGCAGCAGAGTAGACAGGCCCTTGCCCCTTTGGTGACATGGTTTGAAGGATATAACGTCCAGGAAATGGACTTGTCACAGCAGTAGTAAGTATCATTAGGTCTTAGAGTCTTGAAACAGCAGGTAACGGCAGCAGAGTAGACAGGCCCTTGCCCTTTAGAGACATGGTTTGAAGGATATAACGTCCAGGAAATGGACTTGTCACAGCAGTAGTAAGTATCATTAGGTCTTAGAGTCTTGAAACAGCAGGTAACGGCAGCAGAGTAGACAGGCCCTTGCCCCTTAGGGACCTGTGTTGAAGGATATAAAGTCCAGGAAATGGACTTGTCACAGCAGTAGTAAGTATCATTAGGTTTTAGAGTCTTGAGACAGCAGGTAACGGCAGCAGAGTAGACAGGCCCTTGCCCCTTAGGGACATGGTTTGAAGGATATAACGTCCAGGAAATGGACTTGTCACAGCAGTAGTAAGTATCATTAGGTCTTAGAGTCTTGAGACAGCAGGTAACGGCAGCAGAGTAGACAGGCCCTTGCCCTTTAGAGACATGGTTTGAAGGATATAACGTCCAGGAAATGGACTTGTCACAGCAGTAGTAAGTATCATTAGGTCTTAGAGTCTTGAAACAGCAGGTAACGGCAGCAGAGTAGACAGGCCCTTGCCCCAGGGGGACCTGTGTTGAAGGATATAAAGTCCAGGAAATGGACTTGTCACAGCAGTAGTAAGTATCATTAGGTTTTAGAGTCTTGAGACAGCAGGTAACGGCAGCAGAGTAGACAGGCCCTTGCCCCTTAGGGACCTGTGTAGAAGGATATAAAGTCCAGGAAATGGACTTGTCACAGCAGTAGTAAGTATCATTAGGTTTTAGAGTCTTGAGACAGCAGGTAACGGCAGCAGAGTAGACAGGCCCTTGCCCCTTAGGGACATGGTTTGAAGGATATAACGTCCAGGAAATGGACTTGTCACAGCAGTAGTAAGTATCATTAGGTCTTAGAGTCTTGAGACAGCAGGTAACGGCAGCAGAGTAGACAGGCCCTTGCCCTTTAGAGACATGGTTTGAGGGATATAAAGTCCAGGAAATGGACTTGTCACAGCAGTAGTAAGTATCATTAGGTCTTAGAGTCTTGAAACAGCAGGTAACGGCAGCAGAGTAGACAGGCCCTTGCCCCTTAGGGACCTGTGTAGAAGGATATAAAGTCCAGGAAATGGACTTGTCACAGCAGTAGTAAGTATCATTAGGTTTTAGAGTCTTGAGACAGCAGGTAACGGCAGCAGAGTAGACAGGCCCTTGCCCCAGGGGGACCTGTGTTGAAGGATATAAAGTCCAGGAAATGGACTTGTCACAGCAGTAGTAAGTATCATTAGGTTTTAGAGTCTTGAGACAGCAGGTAACGGCAGCAGAGTAGACAGGCCCTTGCCCCTTAGGGACCTGTGTTGAAGGATATAAAGTCCAGGAAATGGACTTGTCACAGCAGTAGTAAGTATCATTAGGTTTTAGAGTCTTGAGACAGCAGGTAACGGCAGCAGAGTAGACAGGCCCTTGCCCCTTAGGGACATGGTTTGAAGGATATAACGTCCAGGAAATGGACTTGTCACAGCAGTAGTAAGTATCATTAGGTCTTAGAGTCTTGAGACAGCAGGTAACGGCAGCAGAGTAGACAGGCCCTTGCCCTTTAGAGACATGGTTTGAAGGATATAAAGTCCAGGAAATGGACTTGTCACAGCAGTAGTAAGTATCATTAGGTCTTAGAGTCTTGAAACAGCAGGTAACGGCAGCAGAGTAGACAGGCCCTTGCCCCTTAGGGACCTGTGTAGAAGGATATAAAGTCCAGGAAATGGACTTGTCACAGCAGTAGTAAGTATCATTAGGTTTTAGAGTCTTGAGACAGCAGGTAACGGCAGCAGAGTAGACAGGCCATTGCCCTTTAGAGACATGGTTTAAAGGATATAACGTCCAGGAAATGGACTTGTCACAGCAGTAGTAAGTATCATTAGGTTTTAGAGTCTTGAGACAGCAGGTAACGGCAGCAGAGTAGACAGGCCCTTGCCCCAGGGGGACCTGTGTTGAAGGATATAAAGTCCAGGAAATGGACTTGTCACAGCAGTAGTAAGTATCATTAGGTTTTAGAGTCTTGAGACAGCAGGTAACGGCAGCAGAGTAGACAGGCCCTTGCCCCTTAGGGACCTGTGTTGAAGGATATAAAGTCCAGGAAATGGACTTGTCACAGCAGTAGTAAGTATCATTAGGTTTTAGAGTCTTGAGACAGCAGGTAACGGCAGCAGAGTAGACAGGCCATTGCCCTTTAGAGACATGGTTTGAAGGATATAACGTCCAGGAAATGGACTTGTCACAGCAGTAGTAAGTATCATTAGGTCTTAGAGTCTTGAAACAGCAGGTAACGGCAGCAGAGTAGACAGGCCCTTGCCCCTTAGGGACCTGTGTTGAAGGATATAAAGTCCAGGAAATGGACTTGTCACAGCAGTAGTAAGTATCATTAGGTTTTAGAGTCTTGAGACAGCAGGTAACGGCAGCAGAGTAGACAGGCCCTTGCCCCTTAGGGACCTGTGTTGAAGGATATAAAGTCCAGGAAATGGACTTGTCACAGCAGTAGTAAGTATCATTAGGTTTTAGAGTCTTGAGACAGCAGGTAACGGCAGCAGAGTAGACAGGCCCTTGCCCCTTAGGGACATGGTTTGAAGGATATAACGTCCAGGAAATGGACTTGTCACAGCAGTAGTAAGTATCATTAGGTCTTAGAGTCTTGAGACAGCAGGTAACGGCAGCAGAGTAGACAGGCCCTTGCACTTTAGAGACATGGTTTGAAGGATATAAAGTCCAGGAAATGGACTTGTCACAGCAGTAGTAAGTATCATTAGGTCTTAGAGTCTTGAAACAGCAGGTAACGGCAGCAGAGTAGACAGGCCCTTGCCCCTTAGGGACCTGTGTAGAAGGATATAAAGTCCAGGAAATGGACTTGTCACAGCAGTAGTAAGTATCATTAGGTTTTAGAGTCTTGAGACAGCAGGTAACGGCAGCAGAGTAGACAGGCCATTGCCCTTTAGAGACATGGTTTAAAGGATATAACGTCCAGGAAATGGACTTGTCACAGCAGTAGTAAGTATCATTAGGTTTTAGAGTCTTGAGACAGCAGGTAACGGCAGCAGAGTAGACAGGCCCTTGCCCCAGGGGGACCTGTGTTGAAGGATATAAAGTCCAGGAAATGGACTTGTCACAGCAGTAGTAAGTATCATTAGGTTTTAGAGTCTTGAGACAGCAGGTAACGGCAGCAGAGTAGACAGGCCCTTGCCCCTTAGGGACCTGTGTTGAAGGATATAAAGTCCAGGAAATGGACTTGTCACAGCAGTAGTAAGTATCATTAGGTTTTAGAGTCTTGAGACAGCAGGTAACGGCAGCAGAGTAGACAGGCCCTTGCCCCTTAGGGACCTGTGTTGAAGGATATAAAGTCCAGGAAATGGACTTGTCACAGCAGTAGTAAGTATCATTAGGTTTTAGAGTCTTGAGACAGCAGGTAACGGCAGCAGAGTAGACAGGCCATTGCCCTTTAGAGACATGGTTTGAAGGATATAACGTCCAGGAAATGGACTTGTCACAGCAGTAGTAAGTATCATTAGGTCTTAGAGTCTTGAAACAGCAGGTAACGGCAGCAGAGTAGACAGGCCCTTGCCCCTTAGGGACCTGTGTTGAAGGATATAAAGTCCAGGAAATGGACTTGTCACAGCAGTAGTAAGTATCATTAGGTTTTAGAGTCTTGAGACAGCAGGTAACGGCAGCAGAGTAGACAGGCCCTTGCCCCTTAGGGACCTGTGTTGAAGGATATAAAGTCCAGGAAATGGACTTGTCACAGCAGTAGTAAGTATCATTAGGTTTTAGAGTCTTGAGACAGCAGGTAACGGCAGCAGAGTAGACAGGCCCTTGCCCCTTAGGGACATGGTTTGAAGGATATAACGTCCAGGAAATGGACTTGTCACAGCAGTAGTAAGTATCATTAGGTCTTAGAGTCTTGAGACAGCAGGTAACGGCAGCAGAGTAGACAGGCCCTTGCCCTTTAGAGACATGGTTTGAAGGATATAAAGTCCAGGAAATGGACTTGTCACAGCAGTAGTAAGTATCATTAGGTCTTAGAGTCTTGAAACAGCAGGTAACGGCAGCAGAGTAGACAGGCCCTTGCCCCTTAGGGACCTGTGTAGAAGGATATAAAGTCCAGGAAATGGACTTGTCACAGCAGTAGTAAGTATCATTAGGTTTTAGAGTCTTGAGACAGCAGGTAACGGCAGCAGAGTAGACAGGCCATTGCCCTTTAGAGACATGGTTTAAAGGATATAACGTCCAGGAAATGGACTTGTCACAGCAGTAGTAAGTATCATTAGGTTTTAGAGTCTTGAGACAGCAGGTAACGGCAGCAGAGTAGACAGGCCCTTGCCCCAGGGGGACCTGTGTTGAAGGATATAAAGTCCAGGGACTCATCATTAGGTTTTAGAGTCTTGAGACAGCAGGTAACGGCAGCAGAGTAGACAGGCCCTTGCCCCTTAGGGACCTGTGTTGAAGGATATAAAGTCCAGGAAATGGACTTGTCACAGCAGTAGTAAGTATCATTAGGTTTTAGAGTCTTGAGACAGCAGGTAACGGCAGCAGAGTAGACAGGCCATTGCCCTTTAGAGACATGGTTTGAAGGATATAACGTCCAGGAAATGGACTTGTCACAGCAGTAGTAAGTATCATTAGGTCTTAGAGTCTTGAAACAGCAGGTAACGGCAGCAGAGTAGACAGGCCCTTGCCCCTTAGGGACCTGTGTAGAAGGATATAAAGTCCAGGAAATGGACTTGTCACAGCAGTAGTAAGTATCATTAGGTTTTAGAGTCTTGAGACAGCAGGTAACGGCAGCAGAGTAGACAGGCCATTGCCCTTTAGAGACATGGTTTGAAGGATATAACGTCCAGGAAATGGACTTGTCACAGCAGTAGTAAGTATCATTAGGTCTTAGAGTCTTGAAACAGCAGGTAACGGCAGCAGAGTAGACAGGCCCTTGCCCTTTAGAGACATGGTTTGAAGGATATAACGTCCAGGAAATGGACTTGTCACAGCAGTAGTAAGTATCATTTAGAGTCTTGAGACAGCAGGTAACGGCAGCAGAGTAGACAGGCCCTTGCCCCTTAGGGACCTGTGTTGAAGGATATAAAGTCCAGGAAATGGACTTGTCACAGCAGTAGTAAGTATCATTAGGTTTTAGAGTCTTGAGACAGCAGGTAACGGCAGCAGAGTAGACAGGCCCTTGCCCCTTAGGGACCTGTGTTGAAGGATATAAAGTCCAGGAAATGGACTTGTCACAGCAGTAGTAAGTATCATTAGGTTTTAGAGTCTTGAGACAGCAGGTAACGGCAGCAGAGTAGACAGGCCCTTGCCCCTTAGGGACATGGTTTGAAGGATATAACGTCCAGGAAATGGACTTGTCACAGCAGTAGTAAGTATCATTAGGTCTTAGAGTCTTGAGACAGCAGGTAACGGCAGCAGAGTAGACAGGCCCTTGCCCTTTAGAGACATGGTTTGAAGGATATAAAGTCCAGGAAATGGACTTGTCACAGCAGTAGTAAGTATCATTAGGTCTTAGAGTCTTGAAACAGCAGGTAACGGCAGCAGAGTAGACAGGCCCTTGCCCCTTAGGGACCTGTGTAGAAGGATATAAAGTCCAGGAAATGGACTTGTCACAGCAGTAGTAAGTATCATTAGGTTTTAGAGTCTTGAGACAGCAGGTAACGGCAGCAGAGTAGACAGGCCATTGCCCTTTAGAGACATGGTTTAAAGGATATAACGTCCAGGAAATGGACTTGTCACAGCAGTAGTAAGTATCATTAGGTTTTAGAGTCTTGAGACAGCAGGTAACGGCAGCAGAGTAGACAGGCCCTTGCCCCAGGGGGACCTGTGTTGAAGGATATAAAGTCCAGGAAATGGACTTGTCACAGCAGTAGTAAGTATCATTAGGTTTTAGAGTCTTGAGACAGCAGGTAACGGCAGCAGAGTAGACAGGCCCTTGCCCCTTAGGGACCTGTGTTGAAGGATATAAAGTCCAGGAAATGGACTTGTCACAGCAGTAGTAAGTATCATTAGGTTTTAGAGTCTTGAGACAGCAGGTAACGGCAGCAGAGTAGACAGGCCCTTGCCCCTTAGGGACCTGTGTTGAAGGATATAAAGTCCAGGAAATGGACTTGTCACAGCAGTAGTAAGTATCATTAGGTTTTAGAGTCTTGAGACAGCAGGTAACGGCAGCAGAGTAGACAGGCCATTGCCCTTTAGAGACATGGTTTGAAGGATATAACGTCCAGGAAATGGACTTGTCACAGCAGTAGTAAGTATCATTAGGTCTTAGAGTCTTGAAACAGCAGGTAACGGCAGCAGAGTAGACAGGCCCTTGCCCCTTAGGGACCTGTGTTGAAGGATATAAAGTCCAGGAAATGGACTTGTCACAGCAGTAGTAAGTATCATTAGGTTTTAGAGTCTTGAGACAGCAGGTAACGGCAGCAGAGTAGACAGGCCCTTGCCCCTTAGGGACCTGTGTTGAAGGATATAAAGTCCAGGAAATGGACTTGTCACAGCAGTAGTAAGTATCATTAGGTTTTAGAGTCTTGAGACAGCAGGTAACGGCAGCAGAGTAGACAGGCCCTTGCCCCTTAGGGACATGGTTTGAAGGATATAACGTCCAGGAAATGGACTTGTCACAGCAGTAGTAAGTATCATTAGGTCTTAGAGTCTTGAGACAGCAGGTAACGGCAGCAGAGTAGACAGGCCCTTGCCCTTTAGAGACATGGTTTGAAGGATATAAAGTCCAGGAAATGGACTTGTCACAGCAGTAGTAAGTATCATTAGGTCTTAGAGTCTTGAAACAGCAGGTAACGGCAGCAGAGTAGACAGGCCCTTGCCCCTTAGGGACCTGTGTAGAAGGATATAAAGTCCAGGAAATGGACTTGTCACAGCAGTAGTAAGTATCATTAGGTTTTAGAGTCTTGAGACAGCAGGTAACGGCAGCAGAGTAGACAGGCCATTGCCCTTTAGAGACATGGTTTAAAGGATATAACGTCCAGGAAATGGACTTGTCACAGCAGTAGTAAGTATCATTAGGTTTTAGAGTCTTGAGACAGCAGGTAACGGCAGCAGAGTAGACAGGCCCTTGCCCCAGGGGGACCTGTGTTGAAGGATATAAAGTCCAGGGACTCATCATTAGGTTTTAGAGTCTTGAGACAGCAGGTAACGGCAGCAGAGTAGACAGGCCCTTGCCCCTTAGGGACCTGTGTTGAAGGATATAAAGTCCAGGAAATGGACTTGTCACAGCAGTAGTAAGTATCATTAGGTTTTAGAGTCTTGAGACAGCAGGTAACGGCAGCAGAGTAGACAGGCCATTGCCCTTTAGAGACATGGTTTGAAGGATATAACGTCCAGGAAATGGACTTGTCACAGCAGTAGTAAGTATCATTAGGTCTTAGAGTCTTGAAACAGCAGGTAACGGCAGCAGAGTAGACAGGCCCTTGCCCCTTAGGGACCTGTGTAGAAGGATATAAAGTCCAGGAAATGGACTTGTCACAGCAGTAGTAAGTATCATTAGGTTTTAGAGTCTTGAGACAGCAGGTAACGGCAGCAGAGTAGACAGGCCATTGCCCTTTAGAGACATGGTTTGAAGGATATAACGTCCAGGAAATGGACTTGTCACAGCAGTAGTAAGTATCATTAGGTCTTAGAGTCTTGAAACAGCAGGTAACGGCAGCAGAGTAGACAGGCCCTTGCCCTTTAGAGACATGGTTTGAAGGATATAACGTCCAGGAAATGGACTTGTCACAGCAGTAGTAAGTATCATTAGGTCTTAGAGTCTTGAAACAGCAGGTAACGGCAGCAGAGTAGACAGGCCCTTGCCCCTTAGGGACCTGTGTAGAAGGATATAAAGTCCAGGAAATGGACTTGTCACAGCAGTAGTAAGTATCATTAGGTTTTAGAGTCTTGAGACAGTAGGTAACGGCAGCAGAGTAGACAGGCCATTGCCCTTTAGGGACATGGTTTGAAGGATATAACGTCCAGGAAATGGACTTGTCACAGCAGTAGTAAGTATCATTTAGAGTCTTGAGACAGCAGGTAACGGCAGCAGAGTAGACAGGCCCTTGCCCCAGGGGGACCTGTGTTGAAGGATATAAAGTCCAGGAAATGGACTTGTCACAGCAGTAGTAAGTATCATTAGGTCTTAGAGTCTTGAAACAGCAGGTAACGGCAGCAGAGTAGACAGGCCCTTGCCCCTTAGGGACATGGTTTGAAGGATATAACGTTCAGGAAATGGACTTGTCACAGCAGTAGTAAGTATCATTAGGTTTTAGAGTCTTGAGACAGCAGGTAACGGCAGCAGAGTAGACAGGCCCTTGCCCCAGGGGGACCTGTGTTGAAGGATATAACGTCCAGGAAATGGACTTGTCACAGCAGTAGTAAGTATCATTAGGTTTTAGAGTCTTGAGACAGCAGGTAACGGCAGCAGAGTAGACAGGCCATTGCCCTTTAGAGACATGGTTTGAAGGATATAACGTCCAGGAAATGGACTTGTCACAGCAGTAGTAAGTATCATTAGGTTTTAGAGTCTTGAGACAGCAGGTAACGGCAGCAGAGTAGACAGGCCCTTGCCCCAGGGGGACCTGTGTTGAAGGATATAAAGTCCAGGAAATGGACTTGTCACAGCAGTAGTAAGTATCATTAGGTTTTAGAGTCTTGAGACAGCAGGTAACGGCAGCAGAGTAGACAGGCCCTTGCCCCTTAGGGACCTGTGTTGAAGGATATAAAGTCCAGGAAATGGACTTGTCACAGCAGTAGTAAGTATCATTAGGTTTTAGAGTCTTGAGACAGCAGGTAACGGCAGCAGAGTAGACAGGCCCTTGCCCCAGGGGGACCTGTGTTGAAGGATATAAAGTCCAGGAAATGGACTTGTCACAGCAGTAGTAAGTATCATTAGGTTTTAGAGTCTTGAGACAGCAGGTAACGGCAGCAGAGTAGACAGGCCCTTGCCCCTTAGGGACATGGTTTGAAGGATATAACGTCCAGGAAATGGACTTGTCACAGCAGTAGTAAGTATCATTAGGTCTTAGAGTCTTGAAACAGCAGGTAACGGCAGCAGAGTAGACAGGCCCTTGCCCCTTAGGGACCTGTGTTGAAGGATATAACGTTCAGGAAATGGACTTGTCACAGCAGTAGTAAGTATCATTAGGTTTTAGAGTCTTGAGACAGCAGGTAACGGCAGCAGAGTAGACAGGCCCTTGCCCCAGGGGGACCTGTGTTGAAGGATATAAAGTCCAGGAAATGGACTTGTCACAGCAGTAGTAAGTATCATTAGGTTTTAGAGTCTTGAGACAGCAGGTAACGGCAGCAGAGTAGACAGGCCCTTGCCCCTTAGGGACATGGTTTGAAGGATATAACGTCCAGGAAATGGACTTGTCACAGCAGTAGTAAGTATCATTAGGTCTTAGAGTCTTGAAACAGCAGGTAACGGCAGCAGAGTAGACAGGCCCTTGCCCTTTAGAGACATGGTTTGAAGGATATAACGTCCAGGAAATGGACTTGTCACAGCAGTAGTAAGTATCATTAGGTCTTAGAGTCTTGAAACAGCAGGTAACGGCAGCAGAGTAGACAGGCCCTTGCCCCTTAGGGACCTGTGTTGAAGGATATAAAGTCCAGGAAATGGACTTGTCACAGCAGTAGTAAGTATCATTAGGTTTTAGAGTCTTGAGACAGCAGGTAACGGCAGCAGAGTAGACAGGCCCTTGCCCCTTAGGGACATGGTTTGAAGGATATAACGTCCAGGAAATGGACTTGTCACAGCAGTAGTAAGTATCATTAGGTCTTAGAGTCTTGAAACAGCAGGTAACGGCAGCAGAGTAGACAGGCCCTTGCCCTTTAGAGACATGGTTTGAAGGATATAACGTCCAGGAAATGGACTTGTCACAGCAGTAGTAAGTATCATTAGGTCTTAGAGTCTTGAAACAGCAGGTAACGGCAGCAGAGTAGACAGGCCCTTGCCCCAGGGGGACCTGTGTTGAAGGATATAAAGTCCAGGAAATGGACTTGTCACAGCAGTAGTAAGTATCATTAGGTTTTAGAGTCTTGAGACAGCAGGTAACGGCAGCAGAGTAGACAGGCCCTTGCCCCTTAGGGACCTGTGTAGAAGGATATAAAGTCCAGGAAATGGACTTGTCACAGCAGTAGTAAGTATCATTAGGTTTTAGAGTCTTGAGACAGCAGGTAACGGCAGCAGAGTAGACAGGCCCTTGCCCCTTAGGGACATGGTTTGAAGGATATAACGTCCAGGAAATGGACTTGTCACAGCAGTAGTAAGTATCATTAGGTCTTAGAGTCTTGAGACAGCAGGTAACGGCAGCAGAGTAGACAGGCCCTTGCCCTTTAGAGACATGGTTTGAAGGATATAAAGTCCAGGAAATGGACTTGTCACAGCAGTAGTAAGTATCATTAGGTCTTAGAGTCTTGAAACAGCAGGTAACGGCAGCAGAGTAGACAGGCCCTTGCCCCTTAGGGACCTGTGTAGAAGGATATAAAGTCCAGGAAATGGACTTGTCACAGCAGTAGTAAGTATCATTAGGTTTTAGAGTCTTGAGACAGCAGGTAACGGCAGCAGAGTAGACAGGCCCTTGCCCCAGGGGGACCTGTGTTGAAGGATATAAAGTCCAGGAAATGGACTTGTCACAGCAGTAGTAAGTATCATTAGGTTTTAGAGTCTTGAGACAGCAGGTAACGGCAGCAGAGTAGACAGGCCCTTGCCCCTTAGGGACCTGTGTTGAAGGATATAAAGTCCAGGAAATGGACTTGTCACAGCAGTAGTAAGTATCATTAGGTTTTAGAGTCTTGAGACAGCAGGTAACGGCAGCAGAGTAGACAGGCCCTTGCCCCTTAGGGACATGGTTTGAAGGATATAACGTCCAGGAAATGGACTTGTCACAGCAGTAGTAAGTATCATTAGGTCTTAGAGTCTTGAGACAGCAGGTAACGGCAGCAGAGTAGACAGGCCCTTGCCCTTTAGAGACATGGTTTGAAGGATATAAAGTCCAGGAAATGGACTTGTCACAGCAGTAGTAAGTATCATTAGGTCTTAGAGTCTTGAAACAGCAGGTAACGGCAGCAGAGTAGACAGGCCCTTGCCCCTTAGGGACCTGTGTAGAAGGATATAAAGTCCAGGAAATGGACTTGTCACAGCAGTAGTAAGTATCATTAGGTTTTAGAGTCTTGAGACAGCAGGTAACGGCAGCAGAGTAGACAGGCCATTGCCCTTTAGAGACATGGTTTAAAGGATATAACGTCCAGGAAATGGACTTGTCACAGCAGTAGTAAGTATCATTAGGTTTTAGAGTCTTGAGACAGCAGGTAACGGCAGCAGAGTAGACAGGCCCTTGCCCCAGGGGGACCTGTGTTGAAGGATATAAAGTCCAGGAAATGGACTTGTCACAGCAGTAGTAAGTATCATTAGGTTTTAGAGTCTTGAGACAGCAGGTAACGGCAGCAGAGTAGACAGGCCCTTGCCCCTTAGGGACCTGTGTTGAAGGATATAAAGTCCAGGAAATGGACTTGTCACAGCAGTAGTAAGTATCATTAGGTTTTAGAGTCTTGAGACAGCAGGTAACGGCAGCAGAGTAGACAGGCCCTTGCCCCTTAGGGACCTGTGTTGAAGGATATAAAGTCCAGGAAATGGACTTGTCACAGCAGTAGTAAGTATCATTAGGTTTTAGAGTCTTGAGACAGCAGGTAACGGCAGCAGAGTAGACAGGCCCTTGCCCTTTAGAGACATGGTTTGAAGGATATAACGTCCAGGAAATGGACTTGTCACAGCAGTAGTAAGTATCATTAGGTCTTAGAGTCTTGAAACAGCAGGTAACGGCAGCAGAGTAGACAGGCCCTTGCCCCTTAGGGACCTGTGTAGAAGGATATAAAGTCCAGGAAATGGACTTGTCACAGCAGTAGTAAGTATCATTAGGTTTTAGAGTCTTGAGACAGCAGGTAACGGCAGCAGAGTAGACAGGCCATTGCCCTTTAGAGACATGGTTTGAAGGATATAACGTCCAGGAAATGGACTTGTCACAGCAGTAGTAAGTATCATTAGGTTTTAGAGTCTTGAGACAGCAGGTAACGGCAGCAGAGTAGACAGGCCCTTGCCCCTTAGGGACCTGTGTTGAAGGATATAACGTTCAGGAAATGGACTTGTCACAGCAGTAGTAAGTATCATTAGGTTTTAGAGTCTTGAGACAGCAGGTAACGGCAGCAGAGTAGACAGGCCCTTGCCCCAGGGGGACCTGTGTTGAAGGATATAAAGTCCAGGAAATGGACTTGTCACAGCAGTAGTAAGTATCATTAGGTTTTAGAGTCTTGAGACAGCAGGTAACGGCAGCAGAGTAGACAGGCCATTGCCCTTTAGAGACATGGTTTGAAGGATATAACGTCCAGGAAATGGACATGTCACAGCAGTAGTAAGTATCATTAGGTTTTAGAGTCTTGAGACAGCAGGTAACGGCAGCAGAGTAGACAGGCCCTTGCCCCTTAGGGACCTGTGTTGAAGGATATAAAGTCCAGGAAATGGACTTGTCACAGCAGTAGTAAGTATCATTAGGTTTTAGAGTCTTGAGACAGCAGGTAACGGCAGCAGAGTAGACAGGCCCTTGCCCCTTAGGGACATGGTTTGAAGGATATAACGTCCAGGAAATGGACTTGTCACAGCAGTAGTAAGTATCATTAGGTCTTAGAGTCTTGAGACAGCAGGTAACGGCAGCAGAGTAGACAGGCCCTTGCCCTTTAGAGACATGGTTTGAAGGATATAACGTCCAGGAAATGGACTTGTCACAGCAGTAGTAAGTATCATTAGGTCTTAGAGTCTTGAAACAGCAGGTAACGGCAGCAGAGTAGACAGGCCCTTGCCCCTTAGGGACCTGTGTAGAAGGATATAAAGTCCAGGAAATGGACTTGTCACAGCAGTAGTAAGTATCATTAGGTTTTAGAGTCTTGAGACAGCAGGTAACGGCAGCAGAGTAGACAGGCCATTGCCCTTTAGAGACATGGTTTGAAGGATATAACGTCCAGGAAATGGACTTGTCACAGCAGTAGTAAGTATCATTAGGTTTTAGAGTCTTGAGACAGCAGGTAACGGCAGCAGAGTAGACAGGCCCTTGCCCCTTAGGGACCTGTGTTGAAGGATATAAAGTCCAGGAAATGGACTTGTCACAGCAGTAGTAAGTATCATTAGGTTTTAGAGTCTTGAGACAGCAGGTAACGGCAGCAGAGTAGACAGGCCCTTGCCCCTTAGGGACCTGTGTTGAAGGATATAAAGTCCAGGAAATGGACTTGTCACAGCAGTAGTAAGTATCATTAGGTTTTAGAGTCTTGAGACAGCAGGTAACGGCAGCAGAGTAGACAGGCCCTTGCCCCAGGGGGACCTGTGTTGAAGGATATAAAGTCCAGGAAATGGACTTGTCACAGCAGTAGTAAGTATCATTAGGTTTTAGAGTCTTGAGACAGCAGGTAACGGCAGCAGAGTAGACAGGCCCTTGCCCCTTAGGGACCTGTGTTGAAGGATATAAAGTCCAGGAAATGGACTTGTCACAGCAGTAGTAAGTATCATTAGGTTTTAGAGTCTTGAGACAGCAGGTAACGGCAGCAGAGTAGACAGGCCCTTGACCCTTAGGGACATGGTTTGAAGGATATAACGTCCAGGAAATGGACTTGTCACAGCAGTAGTAAGTATCATTAGGTCTTAGAGTCTTGAAACAGCAGGTAACGGCAGCAGAGTAGACAGGCCCTTGCCCTTTAGAGACATGGTTTGAAGGATATAACGTCCAGGAAATGGACTTGTCACAGCAGTAGTAAGTATCATTAGGTCTTAGAGTCTTGAAACAGCAGGTAACGGCAGCAGAGTAGACAGGCCCTTGCCCCTTAGGGACATGGTTTGAAGGATATAACGTCCAGGAAATGGACTTGTCACAGCAGTAGTAAGTATCATTAGGTCTTAGAGTCTTGAAACAGCAGGTAACGGCAGCAGAGTAGACAGGCCCTTGCCCTTTAGAGACATGGTTTGAAGGATATAACGTCCAGGAAATGGACTTGTCACAGCAGTAGTAAGTATCATTAGGTCTTAGAGTCTTGAAACAGCAGGTAACGGCAGCAGAGTAGACAGGCCCTTGCCCCTTAGGGACATGGTTTGAAGGATATAACGTCCAGGAAATGGACTTGTCACAGCAGTAGTAATTATCATTAGGTTTTAGAGTCTTGAGACAGCAGGTAACGGCAGCAGAGTAGACAGGCCCTTGCCCTTTAGAGACATGGTTTGAAGGATATAACGTCCAGGAAATGGACTTGTCACAGCAGTAGTAAGTATCATTAGGTTTTAGAGTCTTGAGACAGCAGGTAACGGCAGCAGAGTAGACAGGCCCTTGCCCCTTAGGGACCTGTGTTGAAGGATATAACGTCCGGCAGTTGAATTGACACAGCAGTAGTAGTAGTAGTAAGTATCATTAGGTTTATGAGTCTTGAGACAGCAGGTAACGGCAGCAGAGTAGACAGGCCCTTGCCCCTTAGGGACATGGTTTGAAGGATATAACGTCCAGGAAATGGACTTGTCACAGCAGTAGTAAGTATCATTAGGTTTTAGAGTCTTGAGACAGCAGGTAACGGCAGCAGAGTAGACAGGCCCTTGCCCCTTAGGGACATGGTTTGAAGGATATAACGTCCAGGAAATGGACTTGTCACAGCAGTAGTAATTATCATTAGGTTTTAGAGTCTTGAGACAGCAGGTAACGGCAGCAGAGTAGACAGGCCATTGCCCTTTAGAGACATGGTTTGAAGGATATAACGTCCAGGAAATGGACTTGTCACAGCAGTAGTAAGTATCATTAGGTCTTAGAGTCTTGAAACAGCAGGTAACGGCAGCAGAGTAGACAGGCCCTTGCCCCTTAGGGACATGGTTTGAAGGATATAACGTCCAGGAAATGGACTTGTCACAGCAGTAGTAAGTATAATTAGGTTTTAGAGTCTTGAGACAGCAGGTAACGGCAGCAGAGTAGACAGGCCCTTGCCCTTTAGAGACATGGTTTGAAGGATATAACGTCCAGGAAATGGACTTGTCACAGCAGTAGTAAGTATCATTAGGTCTTAGAGTCTTGAAACAGCAGGTAACGGCAGCAGAGTAGACAGGCCCTTGCCCCTTAGGGACATGGTTTGAAGGATATAACGTCCAGGAAATGGACTTGTCACAGCAGTAGTAAGTATCATTAGGTTTTAGAGTCTTGAGACAGCAGGTAACGGCAGCAGAGTAGACAGGCCCTTGCCCTTTAGAGACATGGTTTGAAGGATATAACGTCCAGGAAATGGACTTGTCACAACAGTAGTAAGTATCATTAGGTCTTAGAGTCTTGAGACAGCAGGTAACGGCAGCAGAGTAGACAGGCCCTTGCCCCTTAGGGACCTGTGTTGAAGGATATAAAGTCCAGGAAATGGACTTGTCACAGCAGTAGTAAGTATCATTACGTTTTAGAGTCTTGAGACAGCAGGTAACGGCAGCAGAGTAGACAGGCCCTTGCCCCTTAGGGACCTGTGTTGAAGGATATAACGTCCGGCAGTTGAATTGACACAGCAGTAGTAGTAGTAGTAAGTATCATTAGGTTTATGAGTCTTGAGACAGCAGGTAACGGCAGCAGAGTACACAGGCCCTTGCCCCTTAGGGACCTGTGTTGAAGGATATAACGTCCGGCAGTAGACTTGTCACAGCAGTAGTAGTAAGTATCATATTAGGTTTGAGACTGCAGGTTTTTGATGTAAAATTCACGGGGGAAAAAATCAGATACAATATTCGCCAAGTTTGTAAGGGATAATTTTCATTTTCTTCAACAATTTTATTTTATTTGGTCTCCTTAAGGATCAATAAGAGGGGCATTAAAATCATCATTAATCCAGGATTCGTTCATTTTGATGAATGTGAGTCTGTCCACATTTTCTGCAGACAGACGTGTCCGGTAGTCAGTGACCACGCCACCTGCCGCACTAAACACTCTCTCAGATAGAACACTTGAGGCGGGGCATGCAAGTACCTCCTGCGCATACTGAGCAAGTTCTGGCCAGGTGTCAATTTTTTTGGTCCAGTACTCCATGGGGTCATTACTCTCTATGTTATCAGGAGCACTAGCCGACCCTAAATAGTCACTCACCATACGGTCCAGCCGCTGGCGGTGACTACTATTGCTGCTGGTGCTGCTGCATGGAGCATTGGAAGACTCTGGCTGATAAAAGTCATAAAACATACTCAGCAAATTTTGTGGTTTTTTGGTACTGCTGGGACCACCACAACTTTGCTGAGTACTTTGCAGAGGAGTGAAAACTGTGGCCCGGGGTGAAGGTGCGGGAAAAGCATCTTCAACCCAGCGAGCAAGGGCTTCACGGATCTTTCGCATCATGTTGTCTGCCTGGGATGGGGGAAGGAACTGCCTTAATTTCCCTTTACAGCGGGGATCTAAAATGGTGGCCACCCACATGTCCAGCCTCACTTTCAATTTCTTTATCCGGGGGTCACTCTTGAAGCACTGGATCATGTGAGCAGCCATAGGAAAGAGGTGCCTGCCAGAAATCTCCTCTTCCGGCCTGTTATCACAGCTGTCACCATCCTGCTCCAGCAGCTCATCAATCTCTTCCCACCCCCGTACAATTGCCTCTTCCTCCTCCTCCTCAACCTCTGCCTCTCCTACGTCCTCTTCCTGGGCATCAGCATGATCAGACACTCCCGAATTTGCCTGTGCACTCTGATCTCCACGTCCAAGCAAGTTAAACAACATTTTGTCAAGCATGAAGATAAGGGGGAGTACTTGTGAGATGCTACAGTTCTCCATGCTGACCAACTTTGTGGCTTGCTCGAAAGGCTGCAAAACTTGGCAAACCTGACCAATTTGCTCCCACTGGTCCCCAGTAATGTAGTCCAGTGACAAATTTGAGGAAGCTGTCTCAGAAAGATAGATTCTGACTGCCATTCGCTGCTCCCACAACCTCTGCAACATGTAGAGGGTGGAGTTCCACCGCGTTGGGCAATCACTTATGAGTCTGTGCTGCGGAAGATTATGACGGCGCTGCAACAACTTCAAAGAAGCGGAGGCGGTTGCTGAGCGCCGGATGTGAGCTGACACCTTTCGTGCTGTTGAAACAGCGTCCTTTAACCCTTCATATGTTCCTAAGAACTTACTAACTATAAGATTGAAGACGTGGGCCAAACAGGGAAGATGGGTGTAGCCACCTAGACGCATAGCAGACAGCATATTAGACCCATTGTCAGAGACGACAATTCCTGTAAGAAGTTTCCGTGGGGCCAACCACTGGCGGATCTGGTCTTCAAAGGCACTAAGGATTTCAGATCCTGTTTGCCTCTTCTCTTCCATCGATACCAGCTTCAGCATTGCTTGGCATCGATGGTGCTGCATGCCAGTATACGAGCGAAACTGCTTGATGGGAGGCTCATCAACTACCTGGCCTGCCACAGAACAGGTGGCAGAGGGGAGTGGAGCGGGCCTCCCCTTGACCCCACGAGGTGGCACCACAAGCTGTTGAGATCTTCCACCATCCCCAGCACGATGTAGAGTGACCCAATGGGCTGTATAAGTTATATACTTCCCCTGCCCATGCCTGCTGCTCCAGGCATCTGTAGTAAAATGGACCTTTCCACCCACCGCATGGTCCATTGACCGGGCTACACACGCCACCATTTGCTGGTGTAGGGCAGGTATCGCTTTCCTGGCAAAATAATGTCGGCTGGGGATCCTCCATTGTGGCGCCACACTGCTCATAAGTTTGCGGAAGGGGGCACTGTCCACAAAATTGTAGGGTAGCAGCTGTTGGGCCAACATTTTTGCCAGGAGCCCATTATTTTTTACAACAAATTTGTCATTTGCAGGGAGCATACGCTTCCTCTGCAACATTTCAGGAACCGAAGGCTGGCGCTGAAAACCTAATGAGGTGGATTGGTGCACTATTCCAGCCTGGCATGCAGAGAGAATCGGACAGGATTGGGAAGGTGCAGGCTGAATAGGGACAGGCCGAAGGCTGGAAGGAGGAAGGGGTGGGCCTGCTGTTGCTGCTGTTCCAGCCACACTCTTCCCAGAATTCTGTACCCACTGAAATGCACTGTGGTGATGGACGCGCAGATGGCTTCTCATGCCAGAAGTGCCAAAGCCGCTGCCCTTTTGGCCTCTGCTTACCGCTTTGCGGCATATGGTACAGACCACCTTGCAAACGTCCTCTGCATGGTCTGTAAAGAAATGCCATGCTGGGGATGACCTTTCTGCACTCCTACTGGTTTTTTTGGTTGTTTTTTTACCAGCATTGGAATTGGCTGCAACAGGAATTACAGCTGGAAGTTGCTGGCCAACTGGATGATCACTTTGACCATGGTGATTGTGCCTACTGCTGCTGACACCTAGGCCACGAGATGCCGTCCATGTAGGAACATTAGCCTCACAATCATCTACTTCAACCACAGAATTATCATCTTGTTCCTCCACCTGCACACTGTGCAAATCAGTGGTTGTATTAAGAAGTTGAGTAGTACCACTGGTGTCACAAGCTTGTGGAGCTTTTCTGCATGACAAAAAAATGGGGGCCATTTCTGTCAAAACATCACCCACTATTTCTTGAGAGCTTGGACCCAAGGTCTCTGCCAATGCCTCATCCAAATCTTTTTGCAAATCCCTCTCCTCATCCTGAAATGTTAAATTTAGCTCTGGAGAAGAGCACTGGGAGGAGGCAATCACATCACAATCAGCAACTGCCGCCAGGGTTTTCGCAGCCTCACGAGGAACATGAGAACTGGTGCTGCTGTGACTGTCAAGACTACCTAACAATTCCTCAGACTGGGTACAGGGCTCCTTTTCAAAATAGTTCAGGACAGTATTGGCTCGTTCCTCATCAATAGTTATCCTGCGACCAAACACAGGGAACAAATTGCGTACCAAAGGGGATCTATTCCTGCTGCCACCTTCTGCCTGATCACGTGCTTTGCGTGATCCACCATCACTCCACTGTCTTTTTGGAGTGAAAGGTGCATCCTGCTGCTTTCGATCCATTGCCTTTGGACTCAGTAGATAAAATAAAAATTTTATATATATATATCAAATTATAAATATATGTATATATATATATATATATATATATATATATATATATATATATATATATATATATATATATATATATATATATATATATACACACACACTCTCTCTGTCACACCACAGTAAGCTAACTATCCCTGACCCTCGCACACTACAGCAAGTACACTCTCTATCACACTACACCTGACTCTCTCTCTCTCTATATATATCACTCTAAGCTAAACCTGACTCTCTCTCTCTATATCACACTAACCTAAGCCTGAATCTCTATCACACTAACCTAAGCCTACCTCTCTCTGATTCTCCTCACAGCAAATATTACACACTACACTACAATCTAGCTCTCACACTCAATCTACAATCTGTCACAAATACCCAGCTAACTCACTAATCCTCACTCTAGTCTAAGCTCACTCACACACAGTCTTTAAAAAGACTATTGGTTTATTATTTATACAGTAAAGTATATATCTCAAACTCAGTCAGTAACAAAATATGGGTCTGTCTCTCTCCTCTGCTCCACAAGACTGAAACCCACAAAATGGAGGACAGCCTCTCCTCTATTTTATACAAGATGGGTGGGATAAGTTGTGATAGGTCGCTAGGAAATGGTTGCTAACGTATGATTGGTCTATCTTTTTAAAGCGGATTTCCGCGGAATTCCGAATTCCGGCAGTTGCCTGATTGGTTCATTCATTCCGAATGCAATGATTGGCTTAAAAATACCGTTCTGCCGGAATCGCGGAAATTCCGCGGAATTCCGTTTCCGTTAACGGAAAATTCCGCGTTCCGCGTTCCGATGCGGAAACGTAATTTCCGGCCGGAATTGCGGAAATTACAATTCCGCGATATCCGAGCGAGCAACCCTAACTACAATGGCAATAATGGCATTGGTATCGCACCTGTCCCGGCAGCAGCGTGCTGCTCCTGTCTTCTTCCTCCTGTCTGCCTCTTGTGATCCAGTACATGTTGCGTAATGGCATGTGACAGTCGCAAGAGGAAGGCAGGGAGATATGAAGGCGGGGAGCAGGGCTGTATTTAGGGTTGGGGCTCCCCTAGGCACCCCAAACCTATGGCGCCCCCCCAGGAGAATGTTGGCGGCGCGCGAAGCGCGCCGCGGCGAAAAATGGGCGTGGCCACAGAATGCAGTGGGCGTGTCCATAACACAGTGGGTGTGGCCAATTAAAATATCCTAGTAAGAGTGCAGCCCAAAGTCAGTGGGACCATGGTTTCTCCCTGGGTATAAGTAAAGTGACCTTAAAAAAGCAAGTAGGAAATGTTCCCCCCTCCCCAAACCCCCCCCACACCCACACACACACACACACACACACACACACACACACACACATTAGCCAGTGTTCTCTCGCACAAAATAGTGGTAGGTATTAGTGTGAGCTCCCCTGAGAAAAGTCAGTAACATGACTATGTTCTCTGCAAAGTGCTGCAGAAGATGCCAGTGCTATATAAATACATAATAATATGGTAGGACATTAGACTATGGGAGAATTAGATTGTAAGCTCCTCAGAGGATTGTTAGTGACATGACTACGTACTCCGTGAAGTACTGCTAAAGATGTAAGTGCAATATAGTACAGTGGTATGGCAGCATGATGGCGTAGTGGTTAGCACTCTCGCCTTGCAGCGCTGGGTTCCTGGTTCGAATCCTAGCCAGGTCAACATCTGCAAGGAGTTTGTATGTTCTCCCTTTGTCTGTGTGGGTTTCCTTAAGACACTCTGGTTTCCTCCCACATCCCAACAACATACGATACAGATAAGTATAATGTTAATTGGCTTCCCCTAAAAATTGGCCCTAGACTACGATACATACATAGACATATGACTATGGTAGGGATTAGATTGTGAGCCCCTCTGTGGGACAGTTATATGACAAACCAATACATACTCTGTACAGCGCTGCGTAATATGTTGGCGCTATATAAATAATTAGTATAAGTACAGTAGCCAGGTCTATAGGTGTCCAAATGTAGACATACTATAGGTGTCCCCAGTATAGATATCCAGGTCTATAGGTATCCCCAGTTTAGGTAGTAGTCAGGGGCGTAACTAGAAATCACTGGGCCCCCTTGCGAGAATTTGGATGCCCCCCCATAGGTGCCAAGTAATCATAATGGGGCAGCGTTTCACCATAAAATAATCGTAATGTGTGCAGCATTTCAGCAGAGAATAATCACGAGTGCAACATTTCAGCAAAGAATAATCGCAATGTGGGCAACATTTCACCAGAAAATAATCGCAATGTGGGCAACATTTCACCAGAAAATAATCGCAATGTGGGCAACATTTCAGCAAAGAATAATCGCAATGATTGCAACATTTCAGCAAAGAATAATCGCAATGTGGGCAACATTTCACCAGAAAATAATCGCAATGAGTGCAACATTTCAGCAAAGAATAATCGCAATGTGGGCAACATTTCACCAGAAAATAATCGCAATGAGTGCAACATTTCAGCAAAGAATAATCGCAATGTGGGCAACATTTCACCAGAAAATAATCGCAATGTGGGCAACATTTCAGCAAAGAATAATCGCAATGATTGCAACATTTCAGCAAAGAATAATCGCAATGTGGGCAACATTTCACCAGAAAATAATCGCAATGAGTGCAACATTTCAGCAAAGAATAATCGCAATGTGGGCAACATTTCACCAGAAAATAATCGCAATGAGTGCAACATTTCAGCAAAGAATAATCGCAATGTGGGCAACATTTCACCAGAAAATAATCACAATGTGGGCAACATTTCACCAGAAAATAATCGCAATGAGTGCAACATTTCAGCAGAGAATAATTGCAATGTGGGCAACATTTCACCAGAAAATAATCGCAATGTGGGCAACATTGCACCAGAAAATAATCGCAATGAGTGCAACATTTCAGCAGAGAATAATTGCAATGTGGGCAACATTTCACCAGAAAATAATCGCAATGTGGGCAACATTGCACCAGAAAATAATCGCAATGTGGGCAACATTGCACCAGAAAATAATCGCAATGAGTGCAACATTTCAGCAGAGAATAATTGCAATGTGGGCAACATTTCACCAGAAAATAATCACAATGTGGGCAGCATTTCAGCAGTAAATCACACAGTGGGCAGCATAACACCAGTGGGCTGGCTGAGTACCTGGCTGGGTGAGCGGGTAGTGGGCTGGCTGGGTAGCTGGGTGAGCAAGCAGTGGGCTGGCTGAGTAATTAATTGCAGTATTTGTATAGCGCCTTTCTCCTGTTGGACTCAAAGCACTTGCGAGGCAGCCACTAGAGCGCACTCAGTAGGCAGTAGCAGTGTTAAGGAGACTTGCCCAAGAAACTTCTTACTGAATAGGTGCTGGCTTACTGAACAGGCAGAGCCGAGATTTGAACCAAGGTCTCCTGTGTCCGAGGCAGAGCCCTTAACCATTACACTTTCCAGCCACTGCCTGGCTAAGCGAGCGGGCAGTGGGCTGGGTACCTGGCTGGGCAGCGGGCTGGCTGGGTACTTGGCTGGGCATGCGGGCTGGCTGGGTACCTGGCCGGCCATGCGGGCTGGCTGGGTACCTGGCTGGCCATGCGGGCTGGCTGGGTACCTGGCTGGCCATGCGGGCTGGCTGGGTACCTGGCTGGGCATGCGGGCTGGCTGGGTACCTGGCTGGGCAGCGGGCTGGCTGGGTACCTGGCTGGGCAGCGGGCTGGCTGGGTACCTGGCTGGGCAGCGGGCTGGCTGGGTACCTGGCTGGGCAGCGGGCTGGCTGGGTACCTGGCTGGGCATGCGGGCTGGCTGGGTACCTGGCTGGGCATGCTGGCTGGCTGGGTACCTGGCTGGGCATGCTGGCTGGCTGGGTACCTGGCTGGGCATGCGGGCTGGCTGGGTACCTGGCTGGGCATGCGGGCTGGCTGGGTACCTGGCTGGGCATGCGGGCTGGCTGGGTACCTGGCTGGGCATGCGGGCTGGCTGGGTACCTGGCTGGCCATGCGGGCTGGCTGGGTACCTGGCTGGCCATGCGGGCTGGCTGGGTACCTGGCTGGCCATGCGGGCTGGCTGGGTACCTGGCTGGCCATGCGGGCTGGCTGGGTACCTGGCTGGCCATGCGGGCTGGCTGGGTACCTGGCTGGCCATGCGGGCTGGCTGGGCAGCGTGCTGGCTGGGTACCTGGCTGGGCAGCGGGCTGGCTGGGTACCTGGCTGGGCATGCTGGCTGGCTGGGTACCTGGCTGGGCATGCGGGCTGGCTGGGTACCTGGCTGGGCATGCGGGCTGGCTGGGTACCTGGCTGGGCATGCGGGCTGGCTGGGTACCTGGCTGGCCATGCGGGCTGGCTGGGTACCTGGCTGGCCATGCGGGCTGGCTGGGTACCTGGCTGGCCATGCGGGCTGGCTGGGTACCTGGCTGGCCATGCGGGCTGGCTGGGTACCTGGCTGGCCATGCGGGCTGGCTGGGTACCTGGCTGGCCATGCGGGCTGGCTGGGCAGCGTGCTGGCTGGGTACCTGGCTGGGCAGCGGGCTGGCTGGGTACCTGGCTGGGCATGCTGGCTGGCTGGGTACCTGGCTGGGCATGCTGGCTGGCTGGGTACCTGGCTGGGCATGCTGGCTGGCTGGGTACCTGGCTGGGCATGCTGGCTGGGTACCTGGCTGGGCATGCTGGCTGGCTGGGTACCTGGCTGGGCATGCTGGCTGGCTGGGTACCTGGCTGGGAAGCGGGCTGGCTGGGTACCTGGCTGGGCATGCGGGCTGGCTGGGTACCTGGCTGGGCAGCAGGCTGGCTGGGAAGCGGGCTGGCTGGGTACCTGGCTGGGCAGCGGGCTGGCTGGGTACCTGGCTGGGCATGCGGGCTGGCTGGGTACCTGGCTGGGCAGCGGGCTGGCTGGGTACCTGGCTGGGCAGCGGGCTGGCTGGGTACCTGGCTGGGCAGCGGGCTGGCTGGGTACCTGGCTGGGCAGCGGGCTGGCTGGGTACCTGGCTGGGCAGCGGGCTGGCTGGGTACCTGGCTGGGCAGCGGGCTGGCTGGGTACCTGGCTGGGCATGCGGGCTGGCTGGGTACCTGGCTGGGCAGCGGGCTGGCTGGGTACCTGGCTGGGCATGCTGGCTGGCTGGGTACCTGGCTGGGCATGCTGGCTGGGTACCTGGCTGGGCATGCGGGCTGGCTGGGTACCTGGCTGGGCATGCGGGCTGGCTGGGTACCTGGCTGGGCATGCGGGCTGGCTGGGTACCTGGCTGGGAAGCGGGCTGGCTGGGTACCTGGCTGGGCAGCAGGCTGGCTGGGTACCTGGCTGGGCAGCAGGCTGGCTGGGTACCTGGCTGGGCAGCAGGCTGGCTGGGTACCTGGCTGGGCAGCAGGCTGGCTGGGTACCTGGCTGGGCATGCTGGCTGGGTACCTGGCTGGGCATGCTGGCTGGGTACCTGGCTGGGCAGCAGGCTGGCTGGGTACCTGGCTGGGCAGCAGGCTGGCTGGGTACCTGGCTGGGCAGCAGGCTGGCTGGGTACCTGGCTGGGCAGCAGGCTGGCTGGGTACCTGGCTGGGCATGCGGGCTGGCTGGGTACCTGGCTGGGCAGCGGGCTGGCTGGGTACCTGGCTGGGCAGCGGGCTGGCTGGGTACCTGGCTGGGCATGCGGGCTGGCTGGGTACCTGGCTGGGCATGCGGGCTGGCTGGGTACCTACCTGGCTGGGCGAGCTGGCTCCTGGCTGGGTAGCTGGGCTGCAGTTGCCAGCGGCTCCTTCGCGTGTCTCCCGGGCTCCTGCCCTCCAGCAGAGTGGCAGCTGTTGGCCAGGCCCAGGACGAGATCCTTAACTCTGCATGCCCCCTCCTGGTCTAGTGACGTCACTAGACCAGGCGGCGGCATGCAGAGTTAAGGATTATGTCCTGGCCGGCCGCAGCCACTCTGCTGGAGGGCGGGGGTGAGCGAGCTCCCCTTATCTGTAAGTGCCCTCTCCGCCGCTCGCCCCCCCCCCCCCCCCCCCCCCCCCCTCTCCGCTCAGCAAAAAAAAAAAAATTAAAAAAAATTTTTATGAATAGAAAAAAAAAAAAAAATAAAAAAAAAAATAAATGAACTATAGGTGGCCGCCCCCCCCGAGGACCCGCCCATGGCACCGGCCCACGGGTGCCTCTTAGTAGATACCGCCCTGGCGGGGAGTGTGCAACAATCAGAACAGTGCGCCATCCCCTGGGACAGGTGAGATACCAATGCTGTTATAGTGCAGGGGGCCAAAAAAATTAGTCAGAGTTAAGGAGGAGGCCATCTGGGTCTGGCAGCACTTAGGGGCCCTGGGGCAATTGTCTCCCTTGCCTTTATGTAAGCGCCGGCCCTGCTCCCTTGCATAAATTCCCTAAACATTTTACTTTGTTTTACCAAAATATCAAAACAGCACTTTTCCGTTTATTTCTGTCCCTATGGAGGATGGTTCGCTGAGGTTAGTCTCAGGTTATTTCTGGAATAAACTATTGACCTCCACTTATCACTTTTAGCGCTCGGCGTCAGGAGAGAGTTTTTTTCTCACCTGGAGGGATAATAGCTCAGTAAGTGTCAGGCATTTGTACAGCTTGTACAGAAAACACCATCTTCAGGGGCTCCTGAGAGTCTCCGCAGTTGGGGATGACCTTCTATCACATCCCTCCTGGGGTGAAGCAACAACAGGAAGTATTGGAGGAGAACCGCTCATAGAAAGTTTTTTTTTTTTTTGTCTATTCATCGTTGGAGAAAGGCGTTGCAGACAGTGTTGTGGATCAAGCAGGCCGGATGAAAGCATCGCTACCTCTGTCGTTTACCATTGTCGTTTACAAAGAGCAGCCATGTCTGTCTGATGTGAGCGGGTGACCCCGTACTCTGATATTGTCAAAACAACCCGAAATTCCCTCTAGATGGAGGAAAAGTATTGTTGCTTACTTTCACTTGTCACTTTAATTATAGAATATTCTCCTTTGAAACCTCTTACATGTTTTTTCTTTGGTGGAGGTGTGTGTGTGTGTGTGTGTGTGTGTGTGTGTGTGTGTGTGTGTGTGTGTGTGTGTGTGTGTGTGTGTGTGTGTGTGTGTGTGTGTGTGTGTGTGTGTGTGTGTGTGTGTGTGTGTGTGTGTGTGTGTGTGTGTGTGTGTGTGTGTGTGTGTGTGTGTGTGTGTGTGTGTGTGTGTGTGTGTGTGTGTGTGTGTGTGTGGTTGGTGGGGGTTGGGAGGAGGGAGGAGGCATCCTCCATTCAGAAAAACTTCAGCAATATAGAATCCTAAACTGAAATATTATTGCCTTGTGATTGCACAGCCAGACAAGAAAGAGCCCTGCAGTTTAGGCTGTGTCTGCCATTTTGAAAACTGTCAGATGCACAATATATAGGCAGTGCTGCAAATTATGAGCCAAAACTTTTCTATTTTGATGGGAGTTCTGCTTTACTTTACTTGAATGGGATCTTTTGTATTACTTTACGCAACACATAGTCATGTTACTGACTGTCAGGGCAGTTTCTAAGCTATATTGCTCCCAGGGCAAGGGTGTAAAAATTGAGATGTTTTGGGTAGCCAGATGTAGTCTTCCAGGTATAGGTGCCCCCGTAAAGGTAGCCAGGTATAGTTGCCCCCAGCATAGGTAGCCCAGTATAGGTGCACCCAGTATAGGTAGCCAGGTATAGGTGCCCCCAGTATAGGTAGTAAGGTATAGGTGCCCTCAGTATAGTTAGCAAGGTATAGGTGCACCCAGTATAGGTAACCTGGTATAGGTGCCCCAGTATAGGTAGCCAAGTATAGTTGCCCCCAGCATAGGTAGCCCAGTATAGGTGCACCCAGTATAGGTAACCTGGTATAGGTGCCCCCAGTATAGGTAGCCAGGGATAGTTGCCCCCAGCATAGGTAGCCAGGTATAGGTGCACCCAGTATAGGTAGCCAGGTATAGGTGCACCCAGTATAGGTAGCCAGGTATAGGTGCACCCAGTATAGGTTACTTGGTATAGGTGCCCCCAGTATAGGTAGCCAGGGATAGTTGCCCCCAGCATAGGTAGCCAGGGATAGTTGCCCCAGCATAGGTAGCCAGGCATAGGTGCACCCAGTATAGGTAACCTGGTATAGGTGCCCCCAGTATAGGTAGCCAGGGATAGTTGCCCCCAGCATAGGTAGCCAGGTATAGGTGCACCCAGTATAGGTAACTTGGTATAGGTGCCCCCAGTATAGGTAGCCAGGGATAGTTGCCCCCAGCATAGGTAGCCATGCATAGGTGCACCCAGTATAGGTAACCTGGTACAGGTGTCTTCAGGATTATAGTATAGGAGGGGAAAGCAGCGGGCACACACTTCATCGGGCCCCCCTTCAGTGCTCCCCTCTCAAGACATTAACACAGCAGGTGCCCCGGGCAAGGAACACAGATTCACCTCTTCCAGGTTTCATGTGATGCAGCTCCACATGCCAGCGATCTTCTCTGTCTCCAGCACCGCTCACTCTACTTCCACTAATTAGGATGTTCATGTTTCCACTGATCTAATGTCTGTTTGTGAGTGATGGTGAGTGAAGTCACAGACAGGGTCAATTCCCCCATCAGGCCCGAGCAGCATGGGAGCCCCCTACTGTAGGTGAGGCCCCAAGCAGCTGATTGGTTCGCCTAGGCCATCCCAGCAGCACCCCTGTTCTCATTGGCTGCTGGGACTTGCTGAGCATCCTGTGAGCAAATTATTTGCTGAGAAGATGTTCATTTCGTGCTTCTCACTGAAATATTTGCATTGTCACCTCCCCCTAGTTTTGCCCATGATGGTTCAGTGAAAATACAATGCCATGACAAATCACTTGTAGAACTTTTCTTGCGGAAAAGTTGTTATTTTTGCTTACTCCTCCCTAGCACTCCCTAGACATCTGCAGCGCTGTACACCGTTCATAGTCATGTCACTGACTGTCCTCACAGGAGCTCACAATCTACCATGCTCATAGTCTAATATTCTAACCATGGTCTGATGTATTTTTTTTTAGTTTAAGAGGTAAGGGGAGTTTAAAGGAAGAAATACATACCTGTATCCTTTTGCAATATAGGAGGAAACTGGAGTGCCTGGAGGAAACACCAACACGGGTAGAACACATAAAGTTCAGGCAAATGGAATCCTTGAAACATACTGAATTATTTTGGTTGACGATATCCTAAGTGTTGGTAGTATCCCCAGGATTACCTAAACTGCAGTATAGTAAAGCAACCACCAGATGTCACTGTCTGTAAAATGATGTGATGATCTCTATGGTATTGTGATTTCCTGTATTCAAAATGTGTCCTTCTCTGTTCAAAGTAAGCTGCATTTCCTGATGGTGGTGTATGATTTATATAGTATAGAGTTCTAACTTGTTATATTGGGTGCCTATCTACTGTTACAAGCCTGAACAGAGGAACAGGGTTTGACCACAGTTTGTAGCAATACAGACACTAAGACCAGGGAATGAGGTTTATTACAAACCAGCTCGTGCATACAAACTAACATTGCTTGCAAATATGATGCAAAACACATGCACAGCACACTATATTCAGGGAAACTCCAAACAACCAGAAAATACAGTGAACAACATTACTATCTATCTATCTATCTATCTATCTATCACGAGAGCAGGGTCAGCAACAGGTAATCAGATAAGGCTCGCTACAAAGGATTAAGTAGAAAGCAGTGTGACGGACATTACAGAAAGTTGTGCGCAAAATCGCCATCGACTTTCGCATGGTCGTGCACAGTTCCTGTCAGTCTTGGGTAAATGCACAATAGATGTCAATTTCCCTCTCTCTTACTGAGTACAGTAACCTTCCCCCCACATCCTGTGTCAGGAAAAAATGTCACACGTGGCTAGCTTCCCTGGGGAGAAGCCATTTGGCTACAGCTCATCTTTCCCCAAAAGGAAAACCTCCTCAAACTGGTTGAGATTCAAATTTCCCTCCAAAAACTCATAGCTTCACACAATGGGAACATTTACTTTATTAATAATTCAAAATAGGTTTGGCACAGCAAGACCAAAATTACATTTTCTGATACCTAGGAAACAGTTCTATCATTCACCTAAAGTGCACGTTTCTAGCTATCAGGGATCCATATAGAAACCACTTTATCCGGCCTGCGTAGAGCAAATTCGACAGACTAGGCGTGTATAGACTCATTTAATACAGAGTCGCATGCTGCTTATGAATATGGTCGCACATTTGCGATGCACCCATCTGGGGCAGAATTACACAAATTATTAATAATTGGTACATTCCTTGCTCCAAGTCTGGGGGTGGCAACCTGACTTTCAGGAGGTAACCCTGCCTCAAACACACCTACTTTCCAGGTAGTGACCGCCCCAAAACTCTGGTCAGTAAAAAGCGTTTGCAAGGAACTCCACCCAGTTCTCCAAATTCCATCGACTAAGGAACGTCTATGCCGGCGCTAAGGAGAGCCAGCGCCTGCAGTATACAAAGGACTTTTAAACTGAATGCCTACTTTTAAACTGGACTATTTTCTTCATGATTCAAATGGACTGCTCAGCTAACTAAGTAAGAACTTTCTGATTTTATTCCTTTTATTTTTAAGCTCTGTGTTTTATATGTTAATAGGTGTATATAACTGTATGTAATGCATTTGTGTTATTAAACGTTTAAAAATCATTTAGCGGTTATGACCTGTTGCTGAACATACACAATCGTACCTATTCTCCTGAACTCGCTACCCTGTGTTCAATAGAAGTATACACCTCTACAACCCGTATGCGAGAACCCGGCCCAGATATAACGATCTGACCCAGGTTCCTGCATATTGCTAGGGGTTACTAAAGTGTTCTCCAAGTCCTAGTATAATTACAGTAGCGGGCTGTGTAACTCGCTTGGTGGCAAATCTTTGAATTGTATATGTGTGTGGAGTGATTCGGTTGGTATCAGAACGCTCCCTTCGCGAGTCAGTTCATCAAATTGCAAACGCGGGTTACCCTTCGTGATGAACAAATGACCGTGTAAGAGGATTTCTGACGCTGATCGATTTACCCCATCCGCAGACTGACCTAGCGGTCTGTGACATTGGTGGCAGCGGTGGGATTTGTGTATGTTCAGAACATCAACGGCAACGTTATTTGATTAACCTGCCAGAACAGATCAAAAATCTGTGGTCGATAACCGGTGCATTACCATTTATATAGGCTAAACGTGTAGCACAGAGTTCCCCCCCAATCTCTTTTGCTATCCTATCTTTTATTTGGCAAAAATGGCTGCAGCAAGATACAAGAAAAAGATGGCCCGTAGCGAGATAAGCGCAGCGGCGTGGAGTGTAGGGCCCCATGATAGTGCTGGCTCGCTGTGAGGGGGTTAATGTTGTGGGAGGAGCTGTAGGAGGCGGCCGGGCAATTGCGCGCTGGTGCAGGCCTAGGACAGGAGGAGGGAGGAAGTGACGTCAGGAGGAAGTGACGTCTTGGGCGGCAGACGCTAGGGGGACAGCAAGGAGACAGGACGTGTTTCGCTTGCGGGGAAAAAGAAGTGCGTCATGGCGGACACGGTGGAGGAGCTACTCCGACTGGTGAGGACAGAGGCGGAATCGCGGGGCCCCCAGTGGGTCTCCCAGCAGATGGCGGCCATGACGGGAGGCGGAGCGGCACCTCGCTCCAGCGCGCGGGTGACCCACCCGCCTGACAGGCTGAGTCCCGCCGCATCCCCGCGGCCTACCCGGCGCTCAGGAAGCCCCATAGCAACCCCTCCTGCACCTGCCCCCAAGCGGCCAGCGAAACCCCGCAAGGGCCAAACTCCGGCGGCAGCAGGGAGCGGACAAGGGGCGGAGGCATCAGGAGAAGCAGGTGGGCCAGAGGTGGAGAGGAGCGATACAGGCGGCAGGGCACCAGAGGATGAGCAGGAGCCCGTGCTAGCAGGTCCCAGCAATGTGCACCAGGCCTTACAAGCAGGAAAACGGCAGGGGCACAGGAGTTCCTCAGGAGGTGCGGCAGCCACGGCTGGGCCTAGCCAGGGACAGGCCAGAGCTAGCCAACAGCAGACGTCTGGAAAGGGAAAAGGAGTCAAGGGGGCCCAGAAGAAGGGAAAGGTCCAGTCCCACGCTCGAGGGTCGAGTAGTAGAGAGAGCAGCGGCTCGGGCACCAAGAGTGCGCGGAGTCACCATTCTTCGTCCAGTAGAGGGTCTTCTAACAGTCGAAGCGGACTGGTGCCGGTTGCTACAGCCAGTCAGCCGGGACGTGGCAATGAGTCAAATAACGAAGAAGCGTCATCTCAGTCGGAGGAGGATCTCGACGACAGGGGTTCAGTGCGATCCAGGGGTTCGGCTGGTCGGGACGGACGTCCGGTGCAGCCAGGTGAGATTCATTTAATTCATTCAATTCCCACAGCACACAATGCAGTAGATAACAGTGTAGTAGCGTTAGCTAATGCTAGTGGGTTGGTACCCCCGCAGTCGGCAAGGGACATCGCGGTCGCACCAGCGTTGTCCTTTGTAAACACACTTCTTATGGGAATTCGGGATGCATTGCAAGGGGCCAGTGTAGCTAATGCAGTGTCTCCCGTCGCGGCTTGGGTACCTCAGGCAGTCGCAGCACAATCAGTACCTGTAATGGCACCGTTTTTTGGGCCTACGGTGGCAACTGTGCCAGCGGCAGCGCCTGTAGTCGCAGCACACCCAGTATCGGTAGGGGTGCCCTCCTTGCAGACTGGGCCGGTGGCAGCGACAGTGACAGTGTTGGCTCCAACAGTTGAAGCCCCCACTTTGGTCACGGGAGAAGTCACTACAGTAGCTCAAAAGGAAGTGGACACGGTTAGGTTATCTGATTCAGCGAAGAGTGAAGTGTACTTGTGCCTGGAGGCATTATTAGGCACACATTTGAAGAAGGAGGTAAAGGAAAAAATCTGGCGGGGAGAATACGTCGAGATTTTTTCCTTGTTACAGCTTGGTAAGTTTAACTTAGACAGAGGAAAGCCGGACGAGAGCAAAAAAGAGGAGGAGGAGCGCAGGCGGTATAGGCTAATACCGCGGACGCATCAGAATTGGTCTCAAGCTTTCGCCATCTTGGCGAGTGTGATAGGAGAGAAACAGCCCGAATGTTGTTCGGCTTTGTTTGGCTACCAGGATAGCATAAGTGAGGCTTATCGTTCATACGGAGGCAATTCATGGCTCCGTTATGATGAAGAGTTCAGACAGCGTAAGGCAGTACGTCCGGAGATCAGGTGGGACCATAAGGATGTCATCCTCTGGATGAAACTTATGATTCCGGCTAGTAAGGGTTCTCAGTCCTTTCAAGGGGGGGCCAGCAGCTCCGGTAGTTCAGGGCAGCTGGCCAGTAAGCGACCGGGGGTTTGTTGGAAGTTCAATGACTCATCATGCAAGTTCGGTTCCTCCTGTCGGTTTAAACATGAGTGTGCCAATTGCGGGGGGAGTCACCCGGGATCGCGTTGTTACAAACAAGGGAAGGGCAAAGGGGGAGAATCTTCCGGAAAAAGGGAGGACCCCAGTGATGCTTCAAAAGATGGAACGGTACTTAAATAGATACCCAGATGTTGAAAATGCTGAATTCTTGCGTCGGGGTTTCACCGACGGTTTTCGTATCCCTAGTTCGGGAGCCTTTCGCTCCTCCCCTCCCTTTCGGAATCTTAAGTCGGTATCAGGCCACGAGACGGTTGTATCATCAAAATTGGAAAAGGAGGTTAGGTTGGGCCGGATGGCCGGACCTTTCGCGTCCCTTCCTCTGGATGATTTGGTTGTCTCCCCTTTGGGCATTGTGCCCAAGAAGGAGCCGGGGTCCTTTCGCCTCATCCACCACTTATCACATCCCAGGGGCAGGTCTGTGAATGACGGTATTGACCCTGTGGATTCATCAGTGGCTTACACGTCTTTTGATGTGGCAGTGCGGTGGGTGAGGCGTTTGGGGCAGGGCGCATTATTGGCCAAATCGGACGTGGAAGCGGCTTTTCGGTTGCTTCCGGTGCATAGGGATAGTTTTCATCTGTTGGGATGTTTTTGGGACAACAATTATTACGTTGATTGTTGCCTTCCTATGGGCTGTTCCATATCTTGCTCTTACTTTGAAAAGTTTAGCTCCTTCATTGAGTGGGTGGTAAAGGAAGAGTCCGGGGTAGGATCTGTAATACACTACCTGGACGATTTCTTGTTCATGGGTGAGAAGGATTCCCAGACATGCCAGTACTTATTGGCAACCATGCGACAGATTTGCGCAAGCTTCGGTATCCCGCTAGCGGAGGAGAAAACAGAGGGTCCTCAGACAGAGATTAGATTCTTAGGTATAGAGATAGATACAGTGGCAATGGAATGCCGGTTGCCCAAAGATAAAGTGGATGATTTGCGGGGGGTCATTGAGGAGGTACTGTCACACAAGAAGGTCACTCTGCGCGTGCTCCAATCCTTGTTGGGTAAATTAAATTTTGCGTGCCGGATCATCCCAATGGGGCGAATTTTGTGTAGAAAATTATCAATGGCGACCGCGGGAGTATCCTCCCCACATCATCGGGTGCGTTTGCGCAGGGAGCATAGAGATGATTTGCAGATGTGGAAGGTTTTCCTTTCCAGTTTTAATGGCCGAGCGGTTTGGATGGAGGACAGCATTTTGCATCATGACCTGGAGCTTTTCACCGACGCGGCGGGGGCTCATGGGTACGGGGCATTTTTTGCAGGTAGCTGGAGTGCGGCGGAATGGCCTGAGGAGTGGATACTAGCTGGGTTTACCAAAAATCTGATGCTCTTGGAGCTTTTTCCCATAGTGGTGGCGGCGGTTATATGGGGTTCGAGGCTGGCTAATAAAAAGATTAAGTTCAACTGCGATAACTTGGGGGTGGTCACGGCCATTAACCAGGTGTCAGCTTCTTCGGTTCCAGTAATTCGGCTGCTGAGGTACTTGGTTCTGGTTTGCCTACGGTATAACATGTTCATACATGCGGCGCATTTGCCTGGAACCGAGAATGATGTAGCGGATGCGCTTTCTCGATTTCAGTGGCAACGTTTCAGAAACCTCGTGCCTGGAGCGACGCAATTCGGGATTCCTTGCCCTCAGGAGTTATGGGAAATCCCGTTCGGAAGATAGAGGAATGGATGTCTCGGTCATTGTCTGAAGGAACTAGATCAGCATATGCGGCAGTATGGAATCAATGGGATACGTTGGCTGCTCAGGTGGGAGGCTCTCGGTCAGATGCGGACAGGTTGTGCCTGCTATTTAATTTCATGGTATCCAATGGCGCGGCGGGGGTGTCCCCCTCGGCTATGGCCAAAAAGGTGACAGCTTTGGCGTTTTTATTTAAATTAAGGGATGAACCCGATATCACAAAAGATTTTAGGGTGCGGTTAGCTTTGCGGGGGTTTAAGTCCAATCCAGTTAAAAAAGATTCTCGGCGGCCGGTTACGTTTGAACTCCTTTCCGCCCTGGTGGATAAACTACCGGAGTTGTGCAGTTCTGAATTCGAAGCGACGTTATTTACAGCAGCTTTTGTTTTAGCTTTTTTCGGGGCGTTTCGTATAAGTGAATTGGTTAGTCCTAATAAGAAGACGGCGTCGGGTATTTTAGATGGGGACGTGACGATCGCCGAAGGAACCGTTGAGATCTTCCTGAGGCGTTCAAAAACAGACCAGGTAGGCAGGGGAAGGGCCATCACATTGCAGGGGATTCCAGGCTCGCCTGTCTGCCCCGTAAAGGTGCTGGCCCAATTTAAAGGGGTGCGTCCAAAGGGAAGTTTGTCCTTCCTGTGTCATTTGGACGGGGTCCCCTTAACTAAGTTTCAGTTCGTGTCCATTTTTCGGAGAAGTTTGGAAAGGGTGGGAGTTCCCCCGTTAGAATTTGCTTCCCACTCCTTTCGCATAGGGGCTGCCACAGAGGCAGCTCGTTGGGGGCTGGATGAGAAAACGATAAAGAGGATCGGGAGATGGGAGTCGGCAAGATTTCATTCTTACATACGACCTCATTTGATTTAAGCACAAGTTGTTATGTTGGTGGTGGTGGTGTGTGGTGTGTTCCCTTTTCCCTTTCTTTCTTTCTATTACAGATGAGGCAGCGCGGCTGGTGTGGATCCTTGGTCACTCTTACGTGGCGCGGGGAGCCAGGAGAGCTCGAGTTCGGCCGGAAGGGCGACAACTGGGTTTTCCTAGGAGCCAGGCCCGTATAAGGTGGATCGGGAGGCCAGGAATGCTGTGGCATAGAGTCATTCCAGAATTTCGTCAGCTGGTGATATGGGATCGGGTGCCAGATGTATTGGTTTTGCACGTGGGAGGCAATGATTTGGCCTCTCGTTCTACGAGGCAAATCATAAAAGACATTAAGTGCGATTTCATGTTGATCAGGTCTGAATTCCCGGCTACAGTCATTGTTTGGTCGGAGGTGGTAACACGCAACAGTTGGAGGCTAGCAAGATCGGTGGATCGGGTAAATCGTGCCAGAAAGAAATTGAATAGGGAGATATCACGCTTTGTTATTAGGAATGGGGGGGTGGCTGTCCGACACACGGACTTAGAAACAGAGACAGAATTGATTTTGAGCAGGGACGGGGTGCATCTCAATGAGATAGGGACCGACTTGTGGTCCCTGGCTTTGATGGATGGTATCCAGCGGGCTCTTTATTTGTGGGCCTCACGGGCGTAAGGTTTCACGCCCGTGGGGTTGGCGGGGTATGGGGCTCCGGAGATGGTTACAATTAGGGTGGGGGGCAATTACTTATCCCACCTATGGTTGAAGGATAACGGAAGGGTGTCTTCGAAGAGAATGGTAAAATGAGGCGTGCAGTTGTCCCTGAGCCGGTCCATGCGGCGGGGGCCGGCAGATTGCAGGCTGCATGCCAGTTGTGGTTTTCACTGGGTAAAAATTTCACCCGGAGCCCTTTCCCTAGAACATTTTTCTGGTTACTGGTTTTTGTAATAAGAGTATTTTGTTTACAAAGTTATTTATGTATAAAAGTAGTTAAGGGCTGCTTTGGCCTTAATAAAATAATTCCAACGTTAAGAAGCAGTCCTGGTTTCTTTTATTAGTGTTAAGCGGGGTGAGGGGGTGGTGTAGTTTTGGGTAGCACAGTGCTGAGATATGCACATATCAAGATGGCCCGTAGCGAGATAAGCGCAGCGGCGTGGAGTGTAGGGCCCCATGATAGTGCTGGCTCGCTGTGAGGGGGTTAATGTTGTGGGAGGAGCTGTAGGAGGCGGCCGGGCAATTGCGCGCTGGTGCAGGCCTAGGACAGGAGGAGGGAGGAAGTGACGTCAGGAGGAAGTGACGTCTTGGGCGGCAGACGCTAGGGGGACAGCAAGGAGACAGGACGTGTTTCCCACCCACCCTCCCTATTGTTTGGTTACGAAGTGAATGTTATTGTGTGACGGTGGTTATGTCATTGCAGCTTGCGGGGTATGGGGCTCCGGAGATGGTTACAATTAGGGTGGGGGGCAATTACTTATCCCACCTATGGTTGAAGGATAACGGAAGGGTGTCTTCGAAGAGAATGGTAAAATGAGGCGTGCAGTTGTCCCTGAGCCGGTCCATGCGGCGGGGGCCGACAGATTGCAGGCTGCATGCCAGTTGTGGTTTTCACTGGGTAAAAATTTCACCCGGAGCCCTTTCCCTAGAACATTTTTCTGGTTACTGGTTTTTGTAATAAGAGTATTTTGTTTACAAAGTTATTTATGTATAAAAGTAGTTAAGGGCTGCTTTGGCCTTAATAAAATAATTCCAACGTTAAGAAGCAGTCCTGGTTTCTTTTATTAGTGTTAAGCGGGGTGAGGGGGTGGTGTAGTTTTGGGTAGCACAGTGCTGAGATATGCACATATCATGTCAGTGGCAGACCTAGCAAACTTGTGTGAGGAAAAAGGCATTATGACGTATAGAAAAAAGAAATCCCAATTGATCGAGGACTTGTTGCGACTGAATACCCAGCCGGAGCAGATGCTGGGAGAGCACACTCCTGGTTCAGACGGTGCTGTAACTGGGGCAGAGGAAAGTGAGCGGTTGGAGCAAAGCAACCCACTTCCAGACCCAGAGGAAAACGGTACCGCGTCTGAACAGGTCGCTGTAACTGCTGAGGAGCATGGTGGCCGGCAGGAGCCCGCCCATGCCAACCTGTTCTGTGTTCCTGATGCGGGAATGCAACCTGGATTACAAAGGCTGTTGGAGACAAATCCTGAGCTGTACATGCAGATCGTCAGAGAAAATGCTGACCGTGCAGAACGCCAGCGCCAGGCGGAAATGGAAGCCTCAGAGCGAGAAGCGGAACGGGCAGAGCGCCGGTGGCTTGCTGAGAGAGAAGCGGAAAGAGAGGAGAGAGCAGCCGCACGCAGACATGACCTTGGAATGGCCAACCTGCGAGCGCAAGGCCAAAATCCCTCGCAAAGTGCTCCGGAACCCCGGCCCACAGCAGGCCCGTTTGGGACTCCAAAATTTAAGTTCCCAGAAATGGAGAAGGGAACCGACCCGGACACTTATTTACACTCATTTGAAAAGACTTGCCGTCAGCATCATCTGCCCCAGGAGCAGTGGGCGAGATATCTGACACCCAACTTGCGGGACAAAGCGCTTGAGGCGTTTGTGGACTTACCCGCTGAGAAAGACAATGACTATGAGGCGATAAAAGCTGCAATTATCGCCAAATACCAGTTGACTCCAGAGGTCTATCGCAAAAAGTTTCGCTCCCTGCAGAAAGGCCACACCGACTCTTACACCGACCTGGAGAGTCGCCTGCTGACTGTGTTCAGGCAGTGGTCACGGGGCCTCAAAAAAGACTCTCACCAAGGTCTGGAGGACCTCATCGTGCAGGAGCAGTTGCTGAACTGCTGCACTCCAGATGTCCGGCAGTTTGTCTTGGAGCGGAAGCCTGAATCCGCCAAAGCTGCCGCAGAACTTGCAGACACTTTTGTGGCCACCCGTGTGCCGGACAGCCGCAAACCTCCAGCCCAGAGCTGGAGAGGGGGGAGACCTATGCAACCCAGCTCTCCTCCCCCTGCTAACCGTGGGAATCGGGTCCCACAGCCACAGAGGCCGGATGCTGCACCTGCTACTCATCCGCCTGATGCCACATATGTTCCGAAGTGTTACCACTGTGGACAGCGAGGACACCTCAAGTCTGCCTGCCCCGAGGTGAGGACGCCGTCTCCAGAGCCTAGCGCAGAAGTGGCTAGCGCATCCTCTACTGCACACGCCTACCTCGTCATGGGAGCAGCAAATCCTCGACTTTCCGGAAATCATCAAGTCGTGGAAGTTAACGACCAGATCGCTGTTGGTTTCCGTGACACAGGCGCAGAGCTTACCTTGGTTCGCTCTCATCTTGTAGCCAGGGAGAATTTCCTGCCTAATGAGCGTGTCACACTTTTGGGAGTTGGTGGCGCACACGCACGCATCGCCAAAGCTCGTGTTGTTCTCGATTGGGGAAGGGGCCGCCAGTTAAAAGTTGTGGGGGTGACAGATGACATCCCAGTGCCTGTGCTGTTGGGCACCGATCTTGGCACCCTACGATCCTTTTATGAACCTGTGATCAACACCCCGGATTGCCAGTCTGGACCCACTCAGGTACTGTACAAGCTTGGGGTGGGACAGAGGGAGGCAGCAAGGGTAATGGTACCTAGCCCTCCTAGGGAAGGAGGCAAGGAAGCGGTACCTGCTTCTAATGGACAGCTGTCTAATCACGGTTTGTCTGATTCTAAACCTGTCACTGTTGTTCCAGATACCTGTGTACATGATGTGAAAAATGAACGTAACTGTGATGTTAATGTTGTACCAGATGTTGCTAATAGATTTCATGCCGAATCTCCTATTACTAAAAATGATTTATGTTTAAGTGTGATTGCCTCTAACCTAAGAGGTAACAGTCTTGTGTTGCCTGGGTCATATCCGTGCTTGGCAGTGGAAGCAGGCCAGGTGTCAGAGCAGGCAGCAGGGGGCCTAGACCTCCCCTCCTGCTATGACAGCCAGAGTGCTCCACCATTGCCTGCTGTTAACAAACAGCTGGTGGAGACAGGCCATGCCTTCCCTGTCTCACCCTTGCATGTTTTCCCCTTGCAGAAGCAACCCAGTGCAAAACTGCCCAGAGGTCCACCCTCTATCCTTCCTGGAGAAGGGGCAAGCCTCGCCACCCCGGTAAAGGCTGATTCGTTTTTTAAAATGTGCTCTAATGTCCACCTAGGTTGTGCTGACCAAAATGTTGTGCCAAGGTGTAGTCAGTTAGAGCAGGGGTATGCCACGCTGCTTCCAGATTCGCAGGCTGACACCCGAGAGTCAGGAAGTGACCCGGATGTCAGCCAACGACTCTCTCCCTTACAGGAAGCGCTACGCAAACCCAGCCAGGCCTTTAGAGGTAAGCCTGTGGGTGTGCATCGCACTGTCCGCAAAGCGGACACTGGGACACACCGGACCATGAGGCCTTATGCTTCTGGTGAGTTGTCTAAAGGGCAGTCAGATAAGAAGTCGAGAACCCGTTCAGTAGCTAAGCGGCGCGTAGAGCGGGTCATGCAGACCCACTCTGTGCGTCCGACTGGTAGGGGGGAGATGTGACGGACATTACGGAAAGTTGTGCGCAAAATCGCCATCGACTTTCGCATGGTCGTGCACAGTTCCTGTCAGTCTTGGGTAAATGCACAATAGATGTCAATTTCCCTCTCTCTTACTGAGTACAGTAACCTTCCCCCCACATCCTGTGTCAGGAAAAAATGTCACACGTGGCTAGCTTCCCTGGGAAGAAGCCATTTGGCTACAGCTCATCTTTCCCCAAAAGGAAAACCTCCTCAAACTGGTTGAGATTCAAATTTCCCTCCAAAAACTCATAGCTTCACACAATGGGAACATTTACTTTATTAATAATTCAAAATAGGTTTGGCACAGCAAGACCAAAATTACATTTTCTGATACCTAGGAAACAGTTCTATCGTTCACCTAAAGTGCACGTTTCTAGCTATCAGGGATCCATATAGAAACCACTTTATCCGGCCTGCGTAGAGCAAATTCGACAGACTAGGCGTGTATAGACTCATTTAATACAGAGTCGCATGCTGCTTATGAATATGGTCGCGCATTTGCGATGCACCCATCTGGGGCGGAATTACACAAATTATTAATAATTGGTACATTCCTTGCTCCAAGTCTGGGGGTGGCAACCTGACTTTCAGGAGGTAACCCTGCCTCAAACACACCTACTTTCCAGGTAGTGACCGCCCCAAAACTCTGGTCAGTAAAAAGCGTTTGCAAGGAACTCCACCCAGTTCTCCAAATTCCATCGACTAAGGAACGTCTATGCCGGCGCTAAGGAGAGCCAGCGCCTGCAGTATACAAAGGACTTTTAAACTGAATGCCTACTTTTAAACTGGACTATTTTCTTCATGATTCAAATGGACTGCTCAGCTAACTAAGTAAGAACTTTCTGATTTTATTCCTTTTATTTTTAAGCTCTGTGTTTTATATGTTAATAGGTGTATATAACTGTATGTAATGCATTTGTGTTATTAAACGTTTAAAAATCGTTTAGCGGTTATGACCTGTTGCTGAACATACACAATCGTACCTATTCTCCTGAACTCGCTACCCTGTGTTCAATAGAAGTATACACCTCTACAACCCGTATGCGAGAACCCGGCCCAGATATAACGATCTGACCCAGGTTCCTGCATACTGCTAGGGGTTACTAAAGTGTTCTCCAAGTCCTAGTATAATTACAGTAGCGGGCTGTGTAACTCGCTTGGTGGCAGATCTTTGAATTGTATATGTGTGTGGAGTGATTCGGTTGGTATCAGAACGCTCCCTTCGCGAGTCAGTTCATCAAATTGCGAACGCGGGTTACCCTTCGTGATGAACAAATGACCGTGTAAGAGGATTTCTGACGCTGATCGATTTACCCCATCCGCAGACCGGCCTAGCGGTCTGTGACAAGCAGGGTCAAAGACACACAGAGGCACTTATCGTGACCTTTAGACTGTACTGTGTGTACTCCTATTTTTATTGCCTGAGGAAGCGGGAATTTACCTGCGAAATGCGTTGCAAAAACACCTGGAGTGTACCAATTAATTTGATTGCTTTGAATACACAGTTTTTGTGTCTGCTTGCGGGGGGGGGGGGGGGGGGGTCCACCACTGCCCCCTAGGCAATTTCAAAAGTTTTAAGAATTGATTTTATCCTGTCGGCGCCTCTGTTCTTTATTACGTTATAATTGATATCCACCCTTAGTGGAGAGGGATACCCCTTTCTTTCTCCTGTCTATAGAGAGCAACTTCTTAATCCTGAGTGAGGACAGGCTAATTTTCTCACCTGCCTGTACAGTGGTTACTTGGAGGTAACCCTGGTTTGTGAGTATATATTATACTCGTTTCATTTACCCAATTGTCAATACTTACTACACTATATTGGGCTCTCGGTTCTCTTTTTAAGTACAAAGGTCAAAGAGAGGATTAACAGGTTTCGGTAACAGGGAGGCAAAGACAGGTTTCAGGACAAGGAACAAGTGCCAGGATGGCCAGATACTCAGGCCTGGGAGCACAAAGTTCTGCCAACTGGCTGGAGCAGAAGGCAGTCTTTATACAGTCCATGTGATTAACAAGATGCATCTGGTGGATTCAGGGATGCTCAAAGTCCACAGTGCCCTCTGCTGGGGGAACAATTACTGCCACCAGCAGGCAAGAGAAGGCCATACACAGTTCCTAAAATCTGCGTGTACACACACACCACTCTGCTCCATCACTAGGTAGGCGATGGAAGAGGAGTAGAAAGTAACTTGGTCTTGCTGTCTGTGTAAGCGTGTTACAAACAACCATTCAATAGACTGGGAAGGCGAAAGCAAGATGACCATCAGTTAAATGCCAATGAGTAGTTAGCAGCATTGGCGTCCCCATCCATCTTCACTAGGAAATCCGCTTAGACCGGGTTTAGAAGAAATACAAAACACATATTAACTCGAAATCAATTCCCCCATCAGGCCGCAAGATACAGTTCATTTGTGTTCAGATATCCCGCGAAGACGACAAACATATAACAACGACTCTGCAGTCTGCACGCGGTTTTCAGTGGCGTGCAGAGGACGGGCAGAAACGTGAAGCCCTATTTATCAATTGGATCTCGTTTTAAGTGGTATGTTAGCAGCCAGCCATCGGTCTTTGCCTATTGTTCATTAAAGCTTTTTTAATTAAACAGGAATGAAAGAGAAGTCGTAAAAATGAAATCCAATGTAATATAAATTACAAGTAAAACTGTAGAAACCTAAGAGAAAAATAATGCAAACAAAATTAACCAAAACTTGGAGGTTTGTTAAGCATGTAAGATTTGCAAAAGGAGTTTACATTAGGCCTAATCAGCATTCTCAGCAACCACATCTACAACAGGCTATATTAAACTTTGCCTTACCAGATCAGCAGTTTAACACGTAATGTCAGGTGTAGAGATGGCCTGAACAGTTCGCCGTGAGCAGTATTCTGCGAACATCGGCTGTTTGCATTTGCGGCAAACAGCGAACATTTGGCGTGTTCGTATACATCATCATTGAGCTAAACTTTGACCCCTTACCTCACAGTCAGCAGACGCATGGTAGCCAATGAGCTAACACCCCTTCCTGGACCCCCCACCTCCCTATCAAAAAGCAGATGCGGTGGTCATATTGAATCAATTCTCTGCTGACTGCTGACTGTTAATAATAAGTATATTTGTTTTGAGGGCTCTTTGAAGATGTGTTTGAAGCAGGAAGCCAAGGAAAAGATTTGGAAAAGAGAGTACTTCGATATCTTTACCTTGCTATTGATCGACAAGCTCAATATTGACAAAAAGGTAAAGAGCACAGAAAAGACGAAGATAAGGATAGGAGGTGGTACCAAGTGATACCTCTTACATTTGTCAATTGGTTGCAGGCATTTGCCATTTTGGATAGTGTAATTGCGGAAAAACATCCAGAGCATGTGCACTCCTGTTTTCTGCTATTTGAATCCTGTCAGCTCATAGGTTATATAGGGGTACGGCGTGGCTCCATAAGGACAAACGATTCCAGCAGAAAATGGGGTTGATTCACAAAGCTTCTCTGTTGATTTATCTCACCTTACTTCATTAACTCACAATTTATCTCTTTGAATGACGTAACTCACTAATTGCCTCTCCTTATGGAACTCATGATTCATCTCTCCTTATTTGTTTATCTCCTGCATTAGCTCTCCTTATAGTTTAGGTAAATCAAACCCAATGTCACTTTTGCCAGACTTAGATTGAGATCAAGGTGATATTGGGATATGGATGAAGATAATGTTGTCAATAGGGGTAGGAGGTTATTCAGCTTGGTCGGGGTCATCCTACTTTCAGAACAGCAACCCCTCTCTTGTTTGCTGGGCTTTCCATGACTCACATAACATTGTCGATGGAAAAGTAGGTGCAGGTTCTGGCATAAGTGCTCTGGATGTGAGGGGAACCATCCCATCGGAAAAATGACAATCCAAAAAAAAGATACTGATGGCACTGGAAAAGGGGATGACACCACTGAGCGAATGGGTGATAGTGCTGTGGTTAGATAGGTACCCATAGCTGAGGATTTACTTAGGAGAGGTTTCAGGGACGTTTTTTCGATACCTTGTGATCAGCCACGGAATGTGTGTACACTGAGGAATTTGAAGTCGAAGTCGGTTTGATTACACCCAAGGGTGGTCAAGGAGAAGTTGGATAAGGAAGTTGCGCTGGGCTGCATGGCCGTTCAATCACCTGCCTGTTGTGCATCTGCTGGTGTCAGGGTGTGGTGCCCAAGAAAGAGGTGAATTAATTTTGCCTAATACATTATTTATTGTTTCCTAAATGGGGGTCAGTTAATGATGGTATAGCAACTGATTTGTCCTCAGGTTCCTAAACTTCTTTTGATTTTGCTCTGGCAATGGTAAAGCAGTGTATGTGTGGATCATTGTCTGCCTACAGGGTTCTCATTTTCATTTAACCTATTTTGAAACCAGACAAACCGGGCCATGATGGAGCGGACGCGGCTCACCTTGGAGACCGACTACCTCAATGATTTATTTTGCACAGGTTCAGTGGGGTGCTACTCTGCTGAAGGCTCTACAGGGGTTCCAGGAAACACTGTTAAGTTGAAAGGGTACATGTGGGAGGGGAGGCGGCAGGCAGCCTGGGGCTCGGGGCGATTGCCCAGGTCGCCCGTATGGTAGTGCAGGCCTTGCACAGGATAGGAACGTGTATTTGGCTATGTGACTGATGCACAAGACCAGCTCAGACCCAACTTTTCTTTTAGCCTTAGAAAAAAACTGAGAAAAGAGAATGGTAGGTCTGGCCTCAAAATCTCCAGCCTAGAAATGATATTCCTCCAATATAACAATTTGTCCAGAGATTTACCTGGGTATACGTGGCGCTAGCTGAAATCCAATTCTCTCCGTTTGGTAATTGGTATTGCTTCAGCCTGTGATTATAGGGTGCGTTTCTTCTCTAGGCATTGTCTACGGGTTCCGAGATCTCTTCATGCTATTACTGCAGCCTATAGGCAGCAGCAGTAATGCACAAAGTTTAGACTATTGCAAGTGGAACTTTAACAGGGATCAATATGGAGCACAGTTACTGTCCTGAACATCACCCTGTGCACAGACATGAATATAAATATAAAATAAAATTCATAGGGATATTAAAATATGATTTTTCTTCTTGCTTCCCTTCCATCATCCATTTATTTCAGCCATTATTAACACTCCCCCTCCCCTTTTCCTCTGTTCCACCCCACCTCCTTCATCCTCCTTAACCCTAGGTACAAAGCACATTTCCCTGTCCAAGACAGGCCTCACCTAGATTCAGATGGCTGTCAGTGAGATACAGCCTGTGTATGCTTCTGTCCCTTTGAAAAGCCAGGGACCAGGCTCTCAGGATGGCAGCACAATGGACTCCTTCAGGGGACACAGTCGGCATTGGGAGCCAGGGGCACCATCCGGTTGTCCCGTGGGTTGCAAGGAAGCAGTGGCGCTTGCTCCACAGCAATGCTACCAGCTCTCCCCTGGTGGAAGACGGGAGAGCAGTGTTCGCGTATCAGGCGCCACCATAAGATGTATGCAGGAGAGGTGGGCATCACATGGTTGCTTGGCAATACAATGGTTACTGCAGATAATGGATGAGGAAGCTCATTGAATGGTTAAAAGAGGTGGTTTGTTGGGCAAATAGATTACGCGTTTCTTGGAGGTATGTCCTTCGTTTTATTCATGGTTCCTCATCCATTATCTGCAGTCACCATGGTATTGCCAAGCAACCATGTGATGCCTACCTCTCCTGCATACAGCTTATGGTGGCGCCTGATATGCGAACACTGCTCTCCCGTCTTCCACCAGGGGAGAGCTGGTAGCATTGCTGTGGAGCAAGCACCACTATTTCCTTCCAATCCACGGGACATCCGCATGGTCCCCCTGGATCCTAAGGCTGACTGTGTCCCCTGGAGGAGTCCACCGCGCTCCCATCCTGAGAGCGTGGTCCCTTGCTTTTCAAAGGAACAGGAGCGTACACGGGCTGTATTTCGCCAACAGCCATCTGAATCCAGGTGAGACCTGTATTGGACAGGGAAATGTGCTTTTTACCTATTATTTCTAGAGCACTCTCTCTCTCTTCTACACAGTGGATTTCTTGAGCTTCCTAAAACCTTGTTGCCTGATCGCACCTCAAATGGGGTTGTATCCAGACTACATTTAGTGCATACGGACTGAACACTGGTGCTTTGGTTTGGCTGCTGATGTATATTTTGTCAGTTTTTACTTTTCATTAATGGCTTTTAGTGAATCAACCCCAAAGATTCGGTGCCAAGCAAGAGAAGCATCTGTTCTAATGGTTACCAATCCGTAAAGTGTCCCTTTCTCAATATGTTTTCCCCATCTGCTTTAAACTTCAAAGCGCCTAACAGCTTTTCAACAAATACATTTTCTAAATAGTTTGACCTCCCAGCCAAAGATTGACATTCTCCATCACCGTTTCCCTCAGTTGCCTCTTTCTCCATCGACCACCTCTGAATTCTCCACTGTTTCACCACACCCATGAGACTCAGCATTTGTCTTAGCCATCATTGCATTCCCTCCTACACTCTCTATTCTTTCACCCACTTGAAATTCAAGTAGTCATTTGATTTATTCATAAATTGCAGAATTTCAAGAGGAAAAAAAAATAAAAACAATAAGTCCGAAAAAAAACCCCTCTTATGCATGTCTGTGATAAAAGAGGAAACATCAAACCGCTGAAAGAGAGAAATGTATTTATTCCACGCAGACTACAAAACAAAATGTACAAAGCAAGTCCGTAAGGGAATTATCAATCACCCGCGATTACTGACGGAGAAATGTTTTTCCTGTCTTTATGAAATGTGTCGGGCACAACTTTAAGATATTGGTATTAAAATATTTCCAGCTTGCTCTCTCTCCAATTATTGTAACTTAAACATTCATTAAAGCATAAATTAGACCGCTGCATAGAGATAACGTTGCCAACCGGCAGACACAGTTGTAGGCTGCGGGATTCCACCAGGAAGTTGTGCAAACATTTGACTGAAAAATAATAGAGATGTTTTATTTAAAGAATGGCTCAGAAGTGAGCAGTTCGGTAAAAATTAAGGATGAAGTCTGCAGTTTCTTCTAACGGACTCTGATCTGTGACTACAAGCCTGGGGGCTACAATCATAATACAACTCTCTCCAGATACCTCCTGCCTTGTGTGAGTTCGACTTTATAAATAATAGTCTGCTTTGGTTCAGGGCCTAAATGCATTGGGAAGCTTTTAATTAGCTCTGAAATGAACTTGAACAATAGAATCTGAGTATAGATTGGTAAAGTGCATGATTGAAGGTTACTGTAACGATTGGTGTCAGCAAGAACAGATTTCTCTGATTATTGGTGATCTGCAGTATCACCAATAATACAGACGCTATACCTGATTATGTGTGATCTGCAGAATCACCAATAATACTGGTATAGCCAGGACCAGGACAACCAATGTGAGAGTGTGTGTTTGGTGCAACAGTAATGATAGAGATACTCGCTATTCCCGGGGGAGCTGGGAGATATGAGTATATCTATGTAACACAGGAATACAAACTCCAGCAAGCTGGAGATACATGCAATAGTAATATAGTTCACCCGAGGAGCAGGTGGAACTATGTAACAAGGAGTGTACTGATCACCCAAGGAGTGGGTGATTCAGACTGTACTGTAGTCACTATTACCTGAGGGGCAGGTAGAGGTGAAGATACTGTAGTGACTATTCACCTGAGGAGCAGGTGATTCAGACTGTACTGCAGCTACTGACCACCTGAGGAGCAGGTGATTCAGATAGTACTGCAACTAGTAATCTCCTGAGAAGCAGGTGATTCAGACTGTACTGCAGCTACTGACCACCTGAGGAGCAGGTGATTCAGATAGTACTGCAGCTAGTAATCTCCTGAGGAGCAGGTGATTCAGACAATGCTGCAGCTACTGACCACCTGAGAAGTAGGTAATTCAGATAGTACTGCAGCTTGTATTCACCAGACAAAGCAGGTGATACTATCAGAGAATCCCTCACCAGTGACTAGGCTCACTGGGGAGGATAGAAGAGTCAGACAAGCAGGTTTGGCAACGAGCGGACAAATACGGTACAGAGACAGAAAGCTAGATCAGAGTAGTATTTCAGGCAGAGTCGGCAACTATATCAGATAGGCAAAGGTACAGGATCAGTAAACAGAAGAGTAGTCAGGCTAGCAGAAGGTCATAACAAATAATACAATTCAATTAGTACTTTAAGCTATCAACAGAATCTGGCTAAGTGTGGATCCCCAGCTCCAGCTGGTTCTAGCACACTTTGGGATCTGAGTAGGTCTGAGTGCTAACACGTAGCATTTGCAACAGCAGACGCGGAGCAACTGAATGACCTGTCCTATATATACTGCAAGAGCTCCACAGCGCCGCCCCAGTCACTCAGCCAATCCGGAGCATAGCTGGAGTCAGCTGATCGCCTGATCAGCTGACTCCCCTTCTAGATGCATAAAGGTCCTGTCGCCTGGCGCGCACGCGTAGCCCTTAGTCTGTGAACGATAGAAGGACCAGGCAGAGCACCAGCATTAAGCCGCGCGGCAGAGACCGCCGGCTGTGACGCGGAGATAGCCGCCATGCCGCTTGCTGTTGCAGCCGTATCTCCGCTATTCATTACAGTTACCTCCTTTGTACAGCTGTAATTATGTTGAGTGTATCTCATTTTGTCATGTGGTTTTAGTCAGGAGTCAGGACCAAATATCAGGAGGAAGCCTCCTGTTACACATAAAGCATGGAGATGTCATCCACTTTGTTCACCTGAACTGGGCAATAGCAAACTGAGCAATAGCAGACTGAAGCTCAATACACAATCAGTAAGATGGAGAATAGAGTTGGGCCGAACCTCTGATTTCGGTTCGCAAACTTCCGCGGAAGGTTCGGTTCGCGAACCACCATAGACTTCAATGAGGATGCGAACTTTGAAAAAAAAAAAAATTATGCAGGCCACAAAAGTGATGGAAAAGATGTTTCAAGGGGTCTAACACCTGGACCCCCAGGTGGAGGAGTGGGATACATGCCAAAAGTCCCCGGGAAAAATTTGGATTTGACGCAAAGCAGCGTTTTAAGGGCAGAAATCACATTGAATGCTAAATGACAGGCCTAAAGTGCTTTAAAACATCTTGCATGTGTATACATCAATCAAGTAGTGTAATTAAGGTACTGCTTCACACTGACACACCAAACTCACTGTGTAACGCACCGCAAACAGCTGTTTGTGTAGTGACGGCCGTGCTGGACTGGTGCGCACCATGGCGAGAACAGGTATGCAGTGGCGGGTTCACTGAACAGAACAGGTATGCAGTGGCGGGTTCACTGAACAGAACAGGTATACAGTGGCTGGTTCACAGAACAGGTATGCAGTGGCAGGTTCACTGAACAGGTATGCAGTGGTGAGTTCACTGAACAGGTATGCAGTGGTGGGTCCACTGAACAGGTATGCAGTGGTGGGTTCACTGAACAGGTATGCAGTGGTGGGTTCACTGAACAGGTATGCAGTGGTGGGTTCACAGAACAGGTATGCAGTGGCAAGTTCACTGAACAGGTATGCAGTGGTGGGTTCACAGAACAGGTATGCAGTGGTGGGTTCACAGAACAGGTATGCAGTGGCGGGTTCACAGAACAGGTATGCAGTGGTGGGTTCACAGAACAGGTATGCAGTGGTGGGTTAACAGGTATGCAGTGGTGGGTTCACAGAACAGGTATGCAATGGTGGGTTCACAGAACAGGTATGCAGTGGTGGGTTCACAGAACAGGTATGCAGTGGTGGGTTCACAGAACAGGTATGCAGTGGCAGGTTCACTGAACAGGTATGCAGTGGCAGGTTCACTGAACAGGTATGCAGTGGTGGGTTCACAGTACAGGTATGCAGTGGTGGGTTCACAGAACAGGTATGCAGCCAGGAACAAGCTAAGCCTAACTAATCTTTCCCTATGAGAGACAGTCTGCAGCAGCTCGCCCTACTCTCACTAATGCAGGCACACGAGTGACCGTAATGGCCGCCGCTGCCTGCCTTATATAAGAGGGGTGGGGCTCCAGGGGCTAGTGTAGCCTAATTGGCTACACTGGGCCTGCTGACTGTGATGTAGAGGGTCAAAGTTGACCCTCCATGGTGCATTATGGGGCGAACCGAACTTCCGCAAACGTTCGCCTGCGGGACGCGAACGCGAACCACGGAAGTTCGCATGGAACCGTTCGCAGGCGAACCGTTCGGCCCAGCTCTAATGGAGAATAGTTGTCCACAGTCTGATTTCAGAACAGGAAATAGACAAAAGGATAGTCTTGTGCTGCTTATTATCCCTCTTAGAATCAGAATTTATTTTGCCAAGCACGGTTGAACTGTGCCCGGAATTGGATTTGGCACATTGGTTGGCACAGAAAGAGTAATACAAACAGACAGAATAATACAACAGAACAAGAGTAGTACAACAGAACGAGCAATACAACAGAACAGGAGTAATACACATTTGCAGTAGAGCAATTGCGGGTCTAGCAGGGACAGCAGCATGTAGCAGAAGATAATTCAAGTACGACCTAAGCAAGGCAGTAAACAGAGCGGCCGCAGCCGAAGTCAGCCGAAGTAGATGGCTGCAGGGGGGGGGGGGGGGGGGGGGCTGAAGGCTGCCACCAGCTATAAGCCTCCACCCCAACAGTCGCTGGTGGTGCAGCTAGCAAACCAGACCAGGATGGATGAGCAGAGGACAGACTTGATCGTAGCAGAGTAGAAGGACCTCAGAAGTTCCTGGGCCATGCCAAACTTCTTTAGTTGGCAAAGGAAGAAGAGTCTCTGCTGTGCCTTTCTCTGAGTTGCGGTAGTGTTTGCCCTCCAGGACAGGTCATCAGAGATGGTTGTACCCAGGAGGCGGACGCTGGGAACCCTAGCAACTTCGGTGCTCTCAATATATATCAGAGGGGGATTACTGGCGCGCTTCCTGAAATCAATGACCATCTCCACGGTTTTGGCTGTCTTAAGAACTAGCCTGTACTCATTACACCAGTTGCAGATTCTGTCTACCTCTTTGCGGTAAGCCTGCTCATCATTCTCACTAACAAGGCCAACAATTGTGGTATCGTCCTCAAATTTGATGATTTTGACAGAGTCAGGTGTGGATGTGCAGTTATTCGTGTATAGAGAGAACAGAAATGGTGACAAGATGCAGCCCTGAGGGGCTCCAATGTTGGTCACTCTGGGTCTGGAGGATATGTCGCCCAGCTTAACAACCTGGGACATATTGGAGTGAAAGTTTATGATCCAGAGATGGAGGATTGGATGGACTTTGAGCTCCGTGAGATTATTGTGCAGAATACGGGGGCAGATAGTATTAAAGGCTGAGCTGAAGTCCAGGAGAAGAACTCTAGCGTATGAGTTTGGCCTGTCGAGGTGGTCAGTGATAAACTCCAGGCAGATGTTAATGGCGTCATCGGTGGACCTGTTTGCTCTGTATGCGAACTGGAGAGGGTCCAGTCGGTCCAGAGTAGCATTTTTGAGCAGCGACAGGACCGCTCTTTCAAAGGTCTTCATGACCACTGACGTTAGGGCAACGGGCCTGAAGTTGTTTAGGTCCCGCCTGTCATGTGCACTAGTGTTTGCATATTTTAAACTTCATTTGCAGCTCCTTATGCAAATGAAGGAGTGAGCATTTCTTTTGTGTTAGGTCAGAAACCCCTTGCTTTTTTGGGACGGGAATGATGATGGATTCCTTGAAGCAAGTAGGGACTTTCCCTTCAGTGAGGGACCTGGCATAGAAAGAGGTCAGGACGGGGGCCAGCTGACATGAGCAGGACTTCAGACTGTGATGATTTGCTCAGCTGCCTGTGCAGGCAGGCAGCCCTTTGACCATTGTGTAGATTTGCATGCTGCAGGACTCTGGAAAGAAGAGCTTCTGTCAGTTTTGCAGCTTGTGCTTGCAGAGGAATTTGCATACGTTGTCATGCAAATTGCCTGGCCACATTCATTGGAGGCATGTACTATAAGTACTATGTCTTTCCCACAATGCTTCGCTGGTCATAAGGATTTCGTCCTATGTAACACTCCCGGTGGGGTGTCAGCCTTGCTCTCTGTTTGAACATCAGCTTAGAGTAATTCCTGAATCTGCGCTAGGCAGATTTCCCTAGTGCAGTTAAGATTGTATTATCTGTATTGCCTGTTCTGTCTTGTCTTGCCTGTTGCCATTGTCCTGTCCCTATGGTGGTCGACAGGAAATGGTTCTGATCTCTGTTCTTGGAGTATAGCTGGTGCAGCGGTTGCTACCAGCTATCTCTTCTGTTCTGTCTCCTGGGATCGCACTAGCTACTTTTTGCTAGCGCTGGGGATCCTTCTGTTCTGTCTCCTGGGATCGCGCTAGCCACTTTTCGCTAGTGCTGTGGATCCTATCTCTCGCTTGTCCCTGTTTTCGTGTGTCTGTCTTATCTGCTACGACCGCTTGCTGGAGGCTCGGTGAGGTAACCGTTAAGCAAGCGTTCGCGTCCTCTGTTTCATGTTTGTCTGTCGATGGTTAGTTAGGCGTGCTTGTCTCTATTGTGCTTATCACGTGGAGACCGCGCATAACCGCGTGCACTGTTGCGAATGAGTGCGGTGTTCGCGGTTAGCTAGCGTTTGTTGTTTTCCGCATCTTCTCATTGTATTATTTACTGTGCCTTTGCTACCCTCGTATTCTGTCCTGATCTGCCTTGTGTCACGTCTGGCGATCGCACCTCTCGCGATCGCGTTCCTATTTCATATCTGCTGTTGTGTGCGCGCGGTCGCGGGGTGGCGACTGGATTGGCGCACACACATACAACCTGTCCCTTTGCTCGTTCTCATTCGCAATCGCCTCTCTTGCGATTGCGTTCTGCGCTTCGTACAATTCCTGTCTGGCATTTGTGGAGGTACAGAGGATTGGTTCCTCTGCACTCCCCAGCGCCATCTGCCGACAGGAATTTCCCTCTACAGGTGCGTAGCACCTTTTGCTGGGTGCCTGCAATAACACGCTTGTGGAGGATTTCCGCCGTGTCAGCGCACGCGTTGTGCGCTGATCACGGAGAAAGTTCCACAATCGTTACACAGACATGCAGGTGACATGCCATCAGGGCCAGATGGTTTCCTGGCATTCAAGGAAGACAAGAGGTGCAGAACATCGGCCTCGGATACTGTCGGGGGAGGGCATGTGCTCGAGCTAGGTTCAATGCTCTTAGCAGCAGAGAGGGGGGTGTAAGGAGTTGACTGCCCCCCAGAGGTACCCAGAACCTCAAACCTGCAATAAAAGTTACTGAGTTCCTCGGCTAGCTCGGAGCAGGGAGTAGCCTGTTGGGGTGGAGGCTTATAGCTGGTGGCAGCCTTCAGGCCCTTCCAGAAAGCCTGAGTGTCGTTTGAGCGGAGATTGTTCTGAATCCTTTCAGCATATGACCGTTTTGCGGCACGCAGTTCCTCGTTGAGGGAGTTCCTTGCGGTCCTCCAGGGAACCAGACTTGTGAGCGGCTTCTTTGTGCTTCCACAGTTGGCGCAGCTTGTTTGAGAACCACGGTTTGTTGTTGGTGTAGATCTTGAAGGACTTGGGGGGGGGGGGGTACAAAGGATTCCTCACAAAAGCTGATATAGGATGAGACAGAATCAGTGGTGCTCACCGCCAGGTCGTGATCACGCTTACGCGTGGATTCACGACCATTTTGACGCATTCCGCCTCGGACACGAAAATCCGTGAATAGATTTTCAACCACGAAAATCTACTTCGGCTTCGCGTGAATGCGAACAGAAATCCGCATTCACGCTCGTGAAACCCGGCGCTGAAGTCGTGGTTTGCGGAAATGCGTCAAACTATGCGGAAGTGACACATTGCAGGCCAATCAGAGTGCCCCAGCCAGGCCCTAGCAACCAATCACAGGAGGGGAGCTATGCCCTCCCCTCCTGAATATAAAGCGGCGGCCATGATGGAAAAGCTCTGTCCTTGCTAGACTGTGGTGCCGAGAGGATTATCTCCAGGCCATTGTTGTTTGAGCAAGTGCATTTATTGTGTTAAAAACAAAGCGTTTTTTTTTGCTAACACTGCTTTTATACTGTACACAGTTAGCTAGTCAGTGAGTGATTGCTGTAGTTAGTTGTAGTCAGTGTAGTGTAGTGGGAGTGTGGGAGTCTAGTGATTATTTAACTGTGTGTAGTGCAGGCAGGTTCAGTGCTGCAGTGTAGTCAGTGTAGTGGGAGTGGGGATTATCTGTGTGTAGTGCAGGCAGGCAGGTTAGTGCAACTGCAGTGTTCACTTGTATATTCCAGTGACAGTTATACAGTTGTACTATTTGCAGGCAGCCAGTCACACCGCCGGCGCCGCCACTCTCTGCCAGCGCTGTTCATTCATTCTGTTAGTGACCTTGTGCCGTGCCCAGTGCCCACTGCTCGCTCGCTGGCATATGAGCTTCTCATTACACAGTGTGACATCCTTGTGTGCCCACTGCATCCTTCAGTGACCTAGTTGTATATCCAGTGCCCACTGTTGTGCCCACTGCATCCTTCAGTGACCTTGTACTGTGCCCACTGCATCCTTCAGTGACCTAGTTGTATATCCAGTGCCCACTGCTGTGCCCACTGCATCCTTCAGTGACCTTGTGCTGTGCCCACTGCATCCTTCAGTGACATAGTTGTATATCCAGTGCCCACTGCTGTGCCCACTGCATCCTTCAGTGACCTTGTACTGTGCCCACTGCATCCTTCAGTGACCTAGTTGTATATCCAGTGCCCACTGCTGTGCTCACTGCATCCTTCAGTGACCTTGTGCTGTGCCCACTGCATCCTTCAGTGACCTAGTTGTATATCCAGTACCCACTGCTGTGCCCACTGCATCCTTCAGTGACCTTGTACTGTGCCCACTGCATCCTTCAGTGACCTTGTACTGTGCCCACTGCATCCTTCAGTGACCTAGTTGTATATCCAGTGCCCACTGCTGTGCCCACTGCATCCTTCAGTTACCTTGTACTGTGCCCACTGCATCCTTCAGTGACCTTGTACTGTGCCCACTGCATCCTTCAGTGACCTAGTTGTATATCCAGTGCCCACTGCTGTGCCCACTGCATCCTTCAGTGACCTTGTGCTGTGCCCACTGCATCCTTCAGTGACCTTGTACTGTGCCCACTGCATCCTTCAGTAACCTAGTTGTATATCCAGTGCCCACTGCTGTGCCCACTGCATCCTTCAGTGACCTTGTACTGTGCCCACTGCATCCTTCAGTGACCTAGTTGTATATCCAGTGCCCACTGCTGTGCCCACTGCATCCTTCAGTGACCTTGTGCTGTGCCCACTGCATCCTTCAGTGACCTAGTTGTATATCCAGTGCCCACTGCTGTGCCCACTGCATCCTTCAGTGACCTTGTGCTGTGCCCACTGCATCCTTCAGTGACCTAGTTGTATATCCAGTGCCCACTGCTGTGCCCACTGCATCCTTCAGTGACCTTGTACTGTGCCCACTGCATCCTTCAGTGACCTAGTTGTATATCCAGTGCCCACTGCTGTGCCCACTGCATCCTTCAGTGACCTTGTGCTGTGCCCACTGCATCCTTCAGTGACCTAGTTGTATATCCAGTACCCACTGCTGTGCCCACTGCATCCTTCAGTGACCTTGTACTGTGCCCACTGCATCCTTCAGTGACCTTGTACTGTGCCCACTGTATCCTTCAGTGACCTAGTTGTATATCCAGTGCCCACTGCTGTGCCCACTGCATCCTTCAGTGACCTTGTACTGTGCCCACTGCATCCTTCAGTGACCTTGTACTGTGCCCACTGCATCCTTCAGTGACCTAGTTGTATATCCAGTGCCCACTGCTGTGCCCACTGCATCCTTCAGTGACCTTGTGCTGTGCCCACTGCATCCTTCAGTGACCTTGTACTGTGCCCACTGCATCCTTCAGTGACCTAGTTGTATATCCAGTGCCCACTGCTGTGCCCACTGCATCCTTCAGTGACCTTGTACTGTGCCCACTGCATCCTTCAGTGACCTTGTACTGCTACTACTACCACCAGTATGTTGCCATGGTCCTTCTGTGCTGCTGCTGCTGAACTGAACGCCCGCTTTGTCCTCCTCCTCCTCCTGACTCAGTCGCTACCACGGTACCACCAATGTACTCTGTCTGCGTTATCACTGCCTGGGTCACCGGGTGCATTTAATTTTTTGGCCAGCACTATGACGCTGTGCTGCTACTACTAGCACCAGTATGTTTCCATGGTCCTTCTGTGCTGCTGCTGCTACTGCTGCTGAACTGAACGCCCGCTTTGTCCTCCTCCTCCTCCTGACTCAGTCGCTACCACGGTACCACCAATGCACTCTGTCTGCGTTATCACGGCCCGGGTCACCCGGGTGCATTTAATTTTTTGGCCAGCACTATGACACTGTGCTACTACTACTACTACTACCACCAGTATGTTGCCATGGTCCTTCTGTGCTGCTGCTGCTGATCTGACCGCCCGCATTGTCCTGCTCCTCCTGACTCAGTCGCTTCCACCAATGTACTCTGTCTGCGTTCACACTGCCCGGGTCACCGGGTGCATTTAATTTTTTGGCCAGCACTATGACGCTGTGCTGCTACTACTAGCACCAGTATGTTGCCATGGTCCTTCTGTGCTGCTGAATTGACCGCCGGCATTGTCCTCCTCCTCCTGACTCACTCGCTTCCACCAATGTACTCTGTGTTCGAACTGCCCGGGTCACCGGGTGCATTTAATTTTTTGGCCAGCACTATGACGCTGTGCTGCTACTACTACTACCAGTATGTTGCCGTGGTCCTTCTGTGCTGCTGAACTGACCGCCCGCATAGTCCTTCTCCTGACTCAGTCGCTACCACCACTGCACTCTGCGTTCACACTGCCCGTGTCCACTGACAACTCTGCTGCGATGTCATTGCTAATTGCTGCAAAAAAAACAAAAAAAAATTACAAAAACCTCTCTGGGGCCTTTTTGGCGTCAGCCACTCATCCTCCTCCAGCGGTACCTTCGCCGCCAAGTGCCATTGGAACTCGCCTTCACCTCTTTGACTGCTTAACGCGTATATCCCTTTTTAAAACCACTTATTACCAATTAATAGCCCCATTTAAAGTGTTGATTTCACTTTAATATCCATTTTCTCTAGAAAATATTTTTTTTGGGGAATTTTTTATGTTGAAGTTGTGTTGCCCCTTATCACCTCGATAATCCATGCAATTTGGGGGATTGTAGCATGTATGCAGGCTTTGTTATTAACGTTAAAAGAAAATCCGCCTCCGGGCAGGAATCCACGCGTGATTACGCCATTCACGACAGAAAATCCGCGTGGTTGCGTGGACGCGAACGAAAATCCGCATGCGGCGGGGCCGAATGCGGATTTTTTTTGCAACCACGGGGATTTCCGAATTCGTGGATGAGGCACATCCGAGCATCCCTAGACAGAATCAACCCACTCATCTAGGTCGGGTGATTCCAGCGCCTTCCAGTCCGTACAGTCAAAACACGCCTGGAGTTGGAGCTTGGCTTTGTCAGACCACACTTTAGTGGACCTCAGGACTGGTTTCGCTGACTCAAGGTGCTGTCTATAGGTAGGAACCGGATGGATGAGGCAGTGGTCAGAGAAACCGAGAGCTGCCCATGAGACGGCCTTGTAGGCGTCCTTTAGAGGCGTATAACAGTGGTCTAGAGCTGGGCTTTTCAACCTTTTCACTAATTGTACCACTTTTATTGCCTGAAAATTTTCAAGTACCACCAGTGTGCCTGTACAGTAGATTGGATGCAATCGGGTTTGGCTGTTTCTGCTGGAACCTGAACGGAGAGCAGCTACTGCACAAGCGCACACACCGATGAGGTGTATCCCGCTGGATCTCATCTGCTGATGAGGAAGGGGGAAACCTCTTTAGGATACAAAGGCCTCCCCTTCCCTGAGGTAAGTACCTCCCGGGGCACTTTTTTCTAACAGGTACACTTAAAGAAAAAGAGGCATTTGGGAGGGGAAAAGTAGGAGGCATTGGCGGGGAAAACGACTACAATTAGATTGCTTGCCTACATATTTTGAGTATTGGCAATATAGATAGTCTTAGGGCCCTTTAACACTTAAGCAATAGCTCTCAGTTATAACTGAAAGAAAACTGATTTTCAAAGTAATGCCCATGTTTTCCTATGGCACCTGACACTTAACGCGTTTTAACTGAAAGCTTTTTCCCAATGCACTGCTATGGGAAAAACGCATACTAACGCGTACCAACTGATTAAGTGTAAACGAGTGTGAAGTGTAATGAGTTTCCCCCCCCCCCCCCACACACACACCTGCTTAATTATAGGTAACCTGGTCCCACCACTAGAGAGCTGAGAGCTAGGCAGTGACTCACCACAAGGTTCAGCTCCCCCTTGCTCACACCCTGTTGTGCTGCCCTGCGATATAGTTCACACCTCAGATCATCGGTAAGCCAGCCACAGTGAAGAGACAGCCAGGCAAACAGTGCCAGTGGCGGCTCCAGCTTCAGATTTTTGGGGGGCTCAAAAGGGGCACAATGGCCAGCAGACGGGGCTCAGGGGGAAATGTGCGGCGTGCTAAGCGCGCCGAAAAAATGGGCGTGGTCATGACATCATGTGGGCGGGGCTAACTGAAATGTAGTTATACCAACTAATGTAGTTACATAAGGGGAAAAAAAAAATAAAAAAAAAATGTAGTAAATGCACATAATGACAGACAGCGTTTCCCCAGTAAATGCACGTAATGAGAGACAGCTTTTCCCCAGTAAATGCACGTAATGAGAGACAGCTTTTCCCCAGTAAATGCACATAATGAGAGACAGCTTTTCCCCAGTAAATGCACGCAATGAGATACAGCTTTTCCCCAGTAAATGCACATAATGAGAGACAGCTTTTCCCCAGTAAATGCACATAATAAGAGACAGCTTTTCACCAGTAAATGCACGTAATGACAGACAGCTTTTCACCAGTAAATACATGTAATGAGAGACAGCATTTCACCAGTTAATGCACATAACGACAGACAGCGTTTCCCCAGTAAATGCACGTAATGAGAGACAGTGTTTCACCAGTAAATGCACATATTGACAGGTAACCTTTCACCAGTAAATGCATGTAATGAGAGACAGTGTTTCACCAGTAAATGCATGTAATGAGAGACAGCGTTTCACCAGTAAATGCACATATTGACAGGTAACCTTTCACCAGTAAATGCATGTAATGAGAGACAGCGTTTCACCAGTAAATGCATGTAATGAGAGACAGCGTTTCACCAGTAAATGCACGTAATGACAGCCAGCCTTTCACCAGTAAATACATGTAATGAGAGACAGCGTTTCACCAGTAAATGCACGTAATGACAGACAGCCTTTCACCAGTAAATACATGTAATGACAGACAGCCTTTCACCAGTAAATACATGTAATGACAGACAGCCTTTCACCAGTAAATACATGTAATGAGAGACAGCATTTCACCAGTTAATGCACATAACGACAGACAGCGTTTCCCCAGTAAATGCACGTAATGAGAGACAGTGTTTCACCAGTAAATGCACATAATGACAGACAGTGTTTCCCCAGTAAATAAACGACAGCGTTTCACCACATAAGAGACCGTTTCACCAGTAAATGCATGTAATGACAGACAGCTTTTCACCAGTAAATGCACGTAATGAGAGACAGCTTTTCCCCAGTAAATGCACATAATAAGAGACAGCTTTTCACCAGTAAATGCACGTAATGACAGACAGCTTTTCACCAGTAAATACATGTAATGAGAGACAGCATTTCACCAGTTAATGCACATAACGACAGACAGCGTTTCCCCAGTAAATGCACGTAATGAGAGACAGTGTTTCACCAGTAAATGCACATATTGACAGGCAACCTTTCACCAGTAAATGCATGTAGTGAGAGACAGCGTTTCACCAGTAAATGCACGTAATGACAGACAGCCTTTCACCAGTAAATACATGTAATGAGAGACAGCGTTTCACCAGTAAATGCACGTAATGACAGACAGCCTTTCACCAGTAAATGCATGTAATGACAGACAGACAGTGCCAACCAGGAATTATCGTGTCCCCAGGGCCAAGTATAGCCAGGTGTACAGATGTCCCCAGGTGGGGTGGCAGTGGAGAGAGAAAAGGGAGCGATGGGCACAGTGGTGGGGAAGGGGAGACGTCTCCCTCACCTTGGGGCTCCCCTTTTTTTTCGCTCCCTCCTCCAGATATGAACGGCGGGTGCAGGGGCGTAACTTGATATCATTGGGCCCCCTGCAAAACTTTGGATGGGGCCCCCCAATGCCAATCTGGGCTTCATCCTTGTACAAGTGCCCCACGTGGTTGCCTGCATAAAGTGAGTGCATCATGTGACATCACACATGCTCCCACACATACACTGGCAACCACATGGGGAATGTATGAGGACAGTGCCAGCGATGGACAGGTAAGTATAGAGCAACGGGGGTAGGGAATATTTTACATTAAGGGGGACAGTTTGGGGGGTACAAGGCGGCGTCAAAAGCCTGATTCCCGAGAGATTTCATGCTGAAACCGATCGGGAATCAGCCTGCGGTGTATGAGCAGCCGACAGATCTCTCTCTCTAATCAGATAGAGATCTGACTCTAGGTCAATCTGCCCATAGAGCTGCTGATGTGTGGGCACCTTAAGAAACAGGTGTACTTAACCCTTTCAACAACTCAGCTGTGTTGATTGCAAAGGTTCTGGCATTCCTTTTGCACAAGTGTATTATGCATGTTAAACAGTGAGTTCTGCACTATTCTTATAGCAACATCTAGTGAGAGAGAGTGTGAGTGTACATACAGAACAGGAGGAAGCATATAGATTTTATAAGAATAGTGCAGAGCAAATACCTTAGTGGAAAAGAAATGCCTTTGCATGCAACACAGGCAGCTGAACTGCTGAAAGGGTTAAAGGGAAGGTTCAGGAAGGGGATTCAAAAAATAAAAATACATTTCCACTTACCTGGGGCTTCCTCCAGCCCGTGGCAGGCAGGAGGTGCCCTCGCCGCCGCTCCGCAGGCTCCCGGTGGTCTCCGGTGCCCGACCCGACCTGGCCAGGCCGGCTGCCAGGTCGGGCTCTTCTGCGCTCCATTTTCTGGGACTTCTGCGTCCCACGACGGCGCGCTGACGTCATCGGACGTCCGCCGGGCTGTACTTCGCATACGCGGACGTCCGCCGGGCTGTACTTCGCATACGCAGTAGTTCTGCGCATGCGCAGTACAGCCCGGCGGACGTCCGATGACGTCAGCGCGCCGGCGTGGGACGCAGAAGTCCCAGGAAATGGAGCGCAGAAGAGCCCGACCTGGCAGCCGGCCTGGCCAGGTCGGGTCGGGCACCGGAGACCACCGGGAGCCTGCGGAGCGGCGGCGAGGGCACCTCCTGCCTGCCACGGGCTGGAGGAAGCCCCAGGTAAGTGGAAATTTATTTTTATTTTTTGAATCCCCTCCCTGAACCTTCCCTTTAAGTAATCCCTCCCCCCATTACTGGGAGAGCAGCCAGGAATGCCTGAGATAAGCTCACCCCGGTATGTGTAGAGTCCAGGCTCAGGGAAGCGTCCGGTGGTCCCGCTGTGTGAGGAAGAGAGGGAGTTCCTGTCAGGCAGCATACCAAAGTCAAATCTAGCGCGGTGAATGAGGCTACACGTGGGGAGGGGGAGGGAGGCAGAAATCACATGCACAGGCAGCCTGCAAATCTCACCCATCCCTGCTGGAGCTTCTCGTCTCCTATGACTCCGCCTACTTTTCTACATCCAACGGGCATCAAACTGACCAGCCTGCTTCAGTCCTATTGGCTGGCAGCAGCAGCAGAACGCACGCTGCTTTGCTTATACGTTCCCAGCCAGCCAGCTAATCTTGTTTACATAATTTTAACA